>NC_056743.1:666489796-666542296 GCF_019279795.1 Protopterus annectens
GTTCCAACCCACCAAAGGGAGTTTGCCAATCTCGGGGTTCACGTCCTTCTTGTAAAAAGAGCCATCCAAGAGGTCTCAACAGAGTAAGTGTCTGGGATTTACTCCTTTTTGGTGACGAAAGACTGGGGACTGACTTCCAATTTTGGACATCAGCGAATTGAATCTATTGGTTTAGAAGTTCAAGTTCCAGATGGTCACTTTTTAGTCCAGTTCATTCTGCTCTCCTGCACAAGAACTACTAGATGTGCTCAGTGGCTCTCAAGGATGTGTACTATCGCATCAAGATTGATAGACTGTCCAGTAGATACCTATACGTTTGGTTAGGGGTCAATCACTATCAGTTCATAGCCCTCCCTTTGGATTCGCCACAATCCCCTGGGTGTTTACCAAATACATTTCAGTGGTGGCAGCTCATCTCTAGCTACAAGGTTTCCAGGTCTTTCTGTACCTGGACAGTTAGTTGGTTTCTCAAGACCCTCATGAGGCATCAGCTGTCAATGGCCACTCATTTTACCCTCAGACACTTTCAGGATCTTGGCATCACTATCATCTTGCCCAAAGCCAATCTTTTGCTCTGCCAAAACCTGGAGTTTATTGGGGTTCAATTGGACATGGTGTCGGAGACTGCATCATTACCCTTACGCAGAATTCATCTTATTCAGCATCCCGTCTCCACGTTACTGGTTCTAGAATGCCCAGAAACCCATCTAATTCTACAAGCATTGGACTCTCTGGCGACTACCATCCAGTTAGTGCACCTCTTCAGGTATTGCATGCAGGTTCTACAGTGGACTCGACAGCCCAGTAGTCCGCTCAGGTTCATCCCTTGGCCATGCCCATAAGGATGACTCAGGTGTGCAGGAATCTCTTTGCGGGATGACTCGGGTGTGCAGGAATCGCCTTACTTGGTGGCTTCAATCTCTGGAGCTAACTCTATAGACACATCCAAATCCACTGTGACCATGGATGTCTCCCTGTTGGAGGTGGCATTTTCAGGGCAGGATGGTTCAAGGCACGTAGTCCTCTATAGAGAAAAAATTGCACATAAAATGTCATGGAGATGAGAGCAGACCTAACGTTGCAAGCCTTTCATGAGTGCCTCCATCTTAGGACTGTAGCAGTGCAAATGAAAAACATGGTGGATGTATAGTACACCAACAAACAAGGGGGGAACACTCTCTTATCCTGTGCAGAGAGGCCATGAGAGTATGGGAATGGGTGATGTCTTCCAGGTGCATTTTTCATGTAATTCAGTTTCCCAGCAGTTCCAACGTGCTGGCTGACAAACTCTGCTGGTCTTGAGTCCCCATGAGTGGTCCCTGAATCCTTCAGTGGCAGGGCAGATTTTCGACTATTGGGTGAACCATGCCTCAATCTCTTTGCCTCTGCAGTCAATCACAAATGCAGAAACTTCTTTGCCCTGATCCCCCCCCCCCCGACAGGGGAGTCTACCCAGGGATGCAGTGGTTCACGATTGGCCATCGGGACTCCTCTATGCTTATCCCCTCACTCCTGTAATTCCCAGGTACTTGCAGAAAGCTTGTCAACCGAAGACCCCTGTCATCCTCATTGCCTCCTTGTGGCCTCGTCAGGTGTGGTTCTCCCTTCAGTCTCATCTGAAGTATCCTCCCTGGATAATGGATCCCATTCCAGATCTTATTTCCCACCCCTGGGGGCTTCCCCTTCCCAACCTCAAGATGCTTCATCTCACCACTTGGTTCCTCCAGTTCCAACGATCCTTTCGCAATCCAGGCTCCCCTCTCCGGTAAAGAATATTATCTTGGCATGCCAGAAGCCATCTATGAAAGTGTATTCCAGTAAATGGGAAAAGATTTTGTATTTGGGCCAGACAACTTTATTTGGATCCCTTTTTGGCCCCAATTCCCGATTTAGTTTACTGTTATTGACTTCTCTTTTTTCAGGAGGGCTCAGGTTTTTCCACGATTTTAAGCTTCAGTTGGTGGCCATCTGTAATTCCATTTGAATGATTGCCCACCTTTTTTCTGAATTATGCAGAGCTTTTCTCAAAGTAGGTCTTTCTTTGGGTCTATATTAGTACCTCGAAACTTCAGTTCTCCGAACACCAAAACATTGACACCTAAACAACGAAATACAAAAAGCACGAATGGCCACTTCCGTGAATTTTTTCACAGGGGAAAAAAGTTTGCTTTGTCTTTTATAAGGGATTTTGTCCTTTTCTCCAATGTAAAGCGATCTTGGAGTTGTATTTAGTTAGGGGGGGTGCGGGGAGGTGAAGCTGCCCTCTTGATTAGGGTTTGAAAGTTTGTTTTGTTGTTGGTCGGCCAAGGGAATCTTTCCCTGTGTAAAAATTTGAGGAAGTGGCAGTTCGTGCTTTTTGTATTTCACTGTTTACGTGTCTGTTTTGGTGTTCGGAGAACTAAAGTTTCGAGGTACTAATATAGACCTTCTTTCTTAAGACCTGCTATCAAAGATCCTTCCCCACCATGGGATTTAACTCTGGTGTTGCATTCTTTGATACTAAAGCTCTTTGAACCGGCTGCGTCTTGTGATTTTTAACTTTGTCTTGGAAGATGTCATTCTTAGTTGCCATTATTTCTGCCAAGAGGGTTTCTGAGTTGCAGGCTGTTAGCATTAAGCCCCATGTTATGGTTTCAAACAAGGATCTGGTATCTCTCAGGACAAATCCTTTGTTTGTTCAGAAGGTGGCTTCGGAAGTTAACTTCAACCAATCTATCCAGCTACCAGTTTTCTTCCCAAATTATTCCAGTAAGGAAGAATATACTTTAGTTTGTTTATTGTCCATAGGCAACTACGATTTTATCTTAAGAGGACTGAGGAATTTCGGAAATCGGAGCAGCTCTTCGTGGACTTTTCTTGGACCAGAAGATGTCTGCCAGTTTCTAAGCTAACTATTATCAGCTGTATTTCCTACGTTTATGATGGCTATATGGAGCTATCTAGACCAGTCAAAGCCCACTCTGCCAGGTGTGTGGCAACGTCTTTGGCCGCCTTAGCCTAACTTTGTTTGACATTTGTGGTGCTGCTACTACTTGGTCTAATCCTCACACTTTTGTTTTGCACTATGGTAGACTTGGTGTCTAGGAACAGAGCTTCCTTTGGTTTCTCCCTGCTGTGGAATGTCCTTCCCTGAGGCCACCCAGGGTTCATAGCTGGGGACTGTGATCCATCTGTGATGAATGATGACACTGGATAGTGCAGATTCCAAGTTATGGTAAGTACATAATTCTCTCTAAATAAGATGCCCCAAACTCAGAAGTATCATTTCAAAAAATTAGCTGAGATATTCACCCCAGTCCAAGCCCCACTGTTCATAAAACATTGCAGCAAAAAAAAAAACACGCACTCTCCTTACCAAATATAAGCCTAAGACGTATGTGCAATAAAATCCAGGAAATGCATACCTATCTTGCCACAAACACTCGTGCTGTAGTCATAAAGGATAATGAGATCACCCCCCCCCCCCCGATACAATATACCCAGGGCATGACAGACCAAACATGGAAGAAGGTGATGAAATCTATAAAATTTCCTAACCATTACCTTACTTCCATAGGAAATACCCAAATTTTAACTGGGTCTATAACGTTTACTTACCCGAACGCCTAAACGTCGACCCATCTTCATCGAACCGCGAAAACATCGTCCAGAAGTGCGAAAGCGGAAATGTCGAATCATCATGGTTGGCCCTTCTGCGGTATCGCTCGGTAAGGTAAGTGTGCGATAGTTACAGACCTTAGGGTTAGGGTGCGGGTTAAGGTAAGTGCATAGATGGTAATGTATGTTAGATTTAGTGTAGGGTTAGAAGTAGGGTTTTGGTTAGTGTATGTATGTGGTTTATTTAGTTGTTTGTATAGGTAGTATGTAGCGGGCAGTGAGGTGGGACAAGTATGACAGTTTGACTTTTTGAATTTCGAAGTTTAGGGCGTTCGGTGAATAATGTGATTCGTGGAATGTGTCAACGTTTAGGTATTAGGGTAAGTAAACTTTCGTCTTTATAATACAGACCCATTTTAACTACAGGGCAATGAAAAAGTATTTGCCCCTTCCTGATTTCTTATTTATTTGCATGTTTGTCATACTTTAAATTTTTCAGATCATCAAACAAATTTAAATATTAGACAAAGATAACCCAAGTAAACACAAAGTGCAGTTTTTAAGTGGTGATTTTATTTATTAATGAAAAAAAACTATCCAAACCTACATGGCCTTAAGTTAAAAAAAAAAAATTGCCCCCCTTGTTAAATCATGAAGTAACTGTGGTCAATCACTTTTTTGGGAAAGCTGAGTTCACTTTCACTAGGCACACCCAGGCCTGATTACTGCCAGACCTGTTGAATAAAGTTCTATTTTAGCGATCTCTTGTCAGACAAAGTGAAGTAGGCCAAAAAAAATCCCCAAAAGGAAGAAATCATGCTGCGATCTAAAGAAATTCAGGAACAGATGAGAAACAAAATAGACATGTATTATTCTGGAAAAGGTTATAAAGCAATTTCTAAAGCTTTGGGACACCAGTGAACCACGGTGAAACCATTATCCTCAAATGGAGAAAACAGAACAGTGGTGAAACTTTCCAGGAGTGGTCGTCCTACAGAAATTACCCCAAGAGGGCAGTGACCCATCCAAGAGGTCACAAAACAACCAGGACAACATCTAGAGACCTGCAGGCCTCACTTGCCTCAGGTTAAGGTCAGTGTTCATGACTCAACCATGAGAGAGACTGGGCAAAAATGACATGGATGGCCGAGTTCCAAGGTGAAAACCACTGCTGACCAAAAAACATAAAGGCTCATCTCACTTTTGCCAAAAAAAATCTTGATGATCCCAAAGACTTTTGGGAAATTATTCTGTGGACTAACAAATTTTTTGGGAGGTGTGCGTCCCGTTACATCTGGTGTAAAAGTAACAACAGTTCAGAAAAAGAACATCATGCCAACAGTCAAACATGGTGTTGGTAGTGTGATGGTCTGGGACTGCTTTGCTGCTTCTGGACCTGGACGACTTGCTGTGATTGATGGAACCATGAATTTTACTCTCTACCAAAAAATCCTGAAGGAGAATGTCCGGCCTTCAGTTCATGACCTCAAGCTGAAGTGCATTTGGGTTCTGCAGCAGGACAATGATCCAAAACACACCAGCAAGTCCACCTCTGAATGGCTTAAAAACAAAAAAAACAAAATGAAGGTTTTGGTGTGGCCTAGTCCAAGTCCAGACTTGAATCCAGTTGAGATTCTGTGGCATGACCTTAAAAAGGTGTTTCATGCTCGGAAACCCTCCAGTATGGCTGAATTAAAACAATTCTGTAAGGAAAGAGTGGGCCGAAATTCCTCAACAGCGATGTGAGACTCCTTGCCAGTTATCACAAACACTTGATTGCAGTTTTTGCTGCTAAGGGTGGCATAACCAGTTATTAGGTTTAGGGGGCAATTACTTTTTCACGTAGGACCATGTAGGTTTGGATATATTTTTTTTCCCCTTAATAAATAAAATCATCACTTAAAAACTGCATTTTGTCTTTACTTGGGTTATCTTAGTCTAATATTTAAATTTGTTTGATCTGAAACATTTAAGTGGGACAAACATGCAAAAAAAAAATAAGAAATCAGGAAGGAGGCAAGTACTTCTCCACTGCACTGTAAGCCGAACTACTAACACTCCTAAAAATCGGCAATAGTGAAAAAAAAATGTTTAACTGCGATTTTATATACCACCGGGGAATAACGTTGATACTGCTAAAAGCATTCTGTATACGATATTCCAACAAATTAACCATGAAAGTGTAATACTTGGAGACTTAAATATAGACTATAACTTCCACTACCCCCACTGAATCCATAAACTTGTGCAACTTCAGACAATAACCACACTTACTAGAAGTGATAAAACTTCAGGGAGATGCCCAATATTAGACTGGATTCTTAGAAACACACCAGGCAAACTGACAAAAGTAGGCTGCTTCTTAGATAGCATAAGGAATCACATACCAACATATGTAACTAGAATTTACCATGACCAGGGTATACTTATCAAGTATGAAATCTAACCAATTTCAGCCAAGATATTTTCGCTGAAACACTAAAAAACTGGAATGTACTTGGAGCAGTGCTGCTATATACAGATGTACAATGCTTTATTTAAGGTCTGTAAACGTACATTATTAATCTAGCGCCAGTATGTAATAAGAGTGAAGTCCAACTCCGCACCATGGCTGACAAAGGAAACAAAATTATGATGAAAAGGGGTAAAGCCTGGAAAAAATTGTATAAACATAGAACTCAAAATGCCTGCCAGCAATTTGGCCATCTTGGAAACCTTGCAAAACTCCATGTCAGACAAGATGAGCAAACATGCTATACCAACCAACAAGACGCACGCAAACAACCCAAAACTTTTTTGGTAATCAGTAAATAAGCTACTGCACCCTGGCAAGGCCATCAGTCCCTTTCCAAAAACTGAATACGGCAGACTGGCTTATCCCCACAGTTTAATTCCTACTTTTATAAAATCCTGTATTGTCTTGATCACTAGTGTCTCTGCCCCCCTCGTTCTACCCCTGTCCAAAATGACCCACAGCTCTTCAATTTTAGTCCAGAACCTACCTCACTCACAAGGAAGTTCCCTCAACTAAAAACTACTTCTGTAGCTGTTGACCAACTAACATCAGACTACATTAAAATGGCTGCAGAAGTGGTAGCCTTCCCTGTGTCCATACTTAATAGGTCTGTAGCAGAAAGGCGCGTCCCATCACTGTGGAAAAAAATCCTACATCATACCACTGCACGAAGGCAGCAAATCTGCAGAGTTTGAGACTGATTGCAGTTCTCTTCCCCTCTCCAAAACCTTGGAGAAATGCATCCATATGCAGCTGATGCAATACCTAACCTCAGATAATCAGCTCTCAGAAACACAAGGCTTTAGCCCCCAGCACAGCATGACTACTGCTCTGCTTTTAACAATATAATACATTAACATTGAAACCATGGTCTGCTTGTGCCCTCCATGTTTTTGGACTTGTCAAAGGCTTTTGATACCGTCTCACACCAGCAACTGCTCATTCAATATTCCTCGATAGGGCTCACAGTACTCCTTGTTGTGGTTCCTTAGTTACCGATCCAGAAGGCAACAAACCTACCCATCCTTTCAACCAGTTACTAAGGAAGTCCCTCAGGGCTCTGTCCTGGGTCTTGTACTGTTTAATATATTAATGACGGCCACTCACCATGCTAGTTTAGTTCAGTATGCAGATGACTCAATATTAATTTGTGCGGCCTCAACAATAAATAAGCTCTGAGACCTTACCCAAAAGTCTTTGACTGTAGAAACCTGGCTCAGAGTCAAACCTCCTACTCAACCCCAAGAAAACCAAGTTAATGCTTTTAATGTCAGAAGCTGCCAAAAATCATAAACAATTTACCATAAGTCAGCAGATAATACTGTCATTGAAACTGTAACTCGCAGTAAACTTCTAGGAGTTGTAACGCTCAGATATGTCCACAACATACTGCACAACATTAAATCTACACACCAGAATCTAGGCTCCCTTTCTCTTATTTCTCCAAGTCTTTTTGGTTTATAATGCCATGAGGGGAATGGACCCCATTCCTAAGTCAAAGTATGATTAGTGTTTCAATCTTTGATGTTGGCCTGAAGTTAGGCTCCCTTTTATAGGGTCTATGGATTCCTTACAGATACTGCAAGAAAAACTCTAGCACCACCTTCATACTGCCAACACTCTCTTGCACACCACTTCTGTTTTAACAAACGTAAACAGTACTCAAAGAAAGAAAATTGCCTCCTGCTACATAAAAAATAGTTTTCCACCAGTCTCTCTCAGGACCAACCATTGTCATAGCTTAAAGCAATTTAAACTAGCTTGAACTGCAAAGCTGTCATATTCACAACTAAGTACAGCGTACATATTCCTAATCCAGAGAAATGTCGTGTGCTACAAAACTTGCTGCCCTACTGTCCAGCAAGGGACCTCTGTTCTAATAACAAATTCTTATTACTTAGAAGTTAAATAAGATTACAGAAGACTCTCTTCACTTCCAGTATGTCGCTAAACTCTAGTAGTATTTCCACACAAATAAAACTCTCCCAAGAAACTCAGTAGTTTTAAAGCACTGCTTAAACAATATCTTAATCCTGGTCCTGTACATGATTGCCACAAGGTTAAAACTGTGCTCACTGCACAATACTCAAACAAGTTTTTGCAACTTCTCACTGAAATGACAACATTTTTATACATAACTGCTGTTGTACAATCCACTAAAGTTGCACCTGTGCTTTCTCTTTAAATTACACCTCGGTGAAATCTTAAAATATATAAATGCAGCTACTGTTTGTGTATAAATGTAAACAGTAATGTGTTTGACTGGAACTTGAGTGCAGTGTAAGCAAATGGAGCTTTTCTCCCCGGGCCTGTACTGAAAATTATTACGTAGTCTGATGTTCCCAGTAAACAAAGACCGATAAGTAAATACATCCAGCATTTTTTTTAATATATTTATGTTTTGTAAGAAATGTGTGTACTAGGGGAATGAGAAGTGTTGGTAACTATGTTACAGATTGAAGGATGCAGCTTGTTCAATATGTAATGAATGTTGATGGAGAAAGGTAGGACTGTAAGATACCGGGGCCAGCTGAAGATATTTTTCTTTCCTGTGGAGGGTAAAATGCATTTTACTGTAGGACCGTGCCTGTATCATCTTTTGTTCCTGTGGAGAGAAGGAAGATAAGGGAAAAAAAAAACTGAGAACCGAAGTGTAGGAACTATATCTTTGGATCCTTTTTCATTTCTGTTGTCTATAATAAAGGATGAAAGAACAAATCGGATGAAATGTAGTAGATGAAGTGCACAATACTTTTGGAGAAGTAAAGCAGAAGAACCAATTAAATTCAAATGAAATTTGAGTTAAATATTATGGAAATAGTATTCAAGAAGAGAATACGTTTGAAGTCTAGGGCAGTGAAGAAGATCATTTGAGACAGAACAAGAACATCAATAAGAGGAAGGGCAAGGCTAAAAAATAAAAATTGGAAAAGCAAAAAAGGGGGGGGATAATGTGTATAGTGTTAACGTAAATAGTATTAGAAATCAGAGGATTGATGGCAATTGACTGGTTAAAGAAGGTGAAGGCAGAAATTGAATGGATACATTTGAGGCTTTAATGCACATTGTATCGTGTGTGTGTGTGTGTGTTTTTTTTTTTTTTTTTTTGGGGGGGAGGGGAGAGTGTTGTCCTCTGTGAAAATGAGGAATGTTCTAGTATCAAGGATTTGTTAAATGAAATCAAAATAGATGATATGTGATCCTATCTCGCCTACATTCTGTACTGATGGGTTCGGAGCCGATCCTCGGCTCCGACTCTGCATGCTATACTATAGAGCGAAGTCTCTAATTGGCTGAGCTATTCTATATCCCAGGATGCACCACCACCAATTCCCCAGATCTCGTTTGCCGCTTACAAGCAAAGACGTGGTCTCGAGCTTGGCTGAGCTAGGTGCTTTCTTTCTAAGAATTTTCTGTCAGGAATTTTCTTAAATTTAACCAAAAGCTGTTTTAACGGCTATCACTGTGTATGATTGAGTTTTTCTGATTATTTTTGTGGTAAAATTGTCTTTCAGGGTAAGGTTTCCATTTAAGTTAGAGGGGCCTTCCCCTCGTGCGTGAGTGAGCCTTTTTGTGTGAGTTTCGTGAGGTGGTCAAGTACCCGTTTTTAGTTAGAGGGTTCTTGGCCCTCCTGTTTGATTTTTTTTGTTGACTTCTCTTTTACTGTAAAGTGAAATTGTTCTGGGTTAGATACATTTTTTCCTGTGTTTTTCTAACTGTTTGGCATTATGTCTAAAGAGCACAGACCCTCAGGGTTTAAAAAATGCACAAGATGCAGCTACAAGATGTCCATAATGGACTATCACTCCCTATGCGTGTACTGTTTCGGCCCCAAGCACCTTCAGGAGTCTTGTAGCGTGTGTCACGCTTTTTCCTCTCGAGTCCTCCAAGAGAGGAAAAATAAATTGATACTAAAGGGACTTATCAAACCTACTTTTGAAGAGGCCTTATCTTCCTCCTCTTCTCCCTCAAAGAAAAATAAATAGTCGGCTCCGACCAGTCCGTCGGAACCGACCAGCAAGAAATCTCTGCAGGCTTCTCCATCGGCTCCACGGACTTCGGAGACGAGGGCGGAACGGTCTGCCTCGATGCCTCCAGCCTCGACTCCTCTGGCTTCGGAGCCGATGGCTGGAGCTTTGAGAGGCGGGTGACCTTCATCGGCTCCGCTGATTTCGGAGCCGATGAGAGTTGCCCGCTCAGACTCTTCCCCTTCGGCACCGAAGACCTCTTCGGCACCGAGGGAAATTACAATGGAGTCTCCTTTGGCACCGATTTTGATCGAGACAATTCGGAGCCGGTCCCCCAGTCCTTCGGAGCCGGTGGAGAAGTCTACTCGGACCCGTTCGATCTCCTCCCGGTCTTCCAAGATGTCTGATTCGGACATTGACAGGGTGCTCCAAAGGCTGTTTCAGTCTCCAGTCTTCCAAAAGTTAGTTTCGGCTCCAGCCCAGTCTGCTTCGGAGCCGATTGTCCACCCTTTAGCCTTGGTTCCTCCTCCAACAGCCTCGGCACCGTTGGAGTCTGTGCTGATGGAGCCAATGGAGGTGTCCGGGTCGGCTCCGACCCTTACTCCTACTCCGGCCTTCTGGTCGGAGTTCGGTACACGGACCTCTTCGGTCGGCCCCGGGGGTGATGCTTCGGGACCGATGTTTTCGGTTCCGAGCCTCTCTCTCGGTGCATCGGCTGCGGGAGTGCGGGAGTGCCGTCTGCTGTCATGGCTTTGGGGGTCGGACCTTCCGAGGATTCTGGGGGTCCGGCCTTTAGAGCCATGAGGAGTGCTTTGGCCAAATCTTCTTTGGCTACCTCCACCGTCTCCCCGGCACCTTCCCTAGGCACGGAGACTGGTTCCTTTGTAGTCCCCCTGTCTCAAGACAGCGGAGCCCTGGGGCCTGAGGGCACCCCCACTGGGGGTCCCCCTCTTCCTGGAGGTCCCTCTGAAGAGTCTTCGGAGGAACCCCCAAGAAAGAAACAGTGCAAGAGGAAGCACGTAGACTCCCCTGACTAGTCTCACCTCGGACACCAATCTTGATGATGCGGAAGGGTCCCCCAAGTCGTCCTCGGATGATGTCTCCTTTGCGGACATCCTGGAAGTCCTCAAACAACGAGGCGGCTGGCAGACCAAACCCCCTTCCTCTGACGAGTCTGTGTTCCTCAAGTCCTTCGGGGCTCAGCCCTCCGCCTCCTGGGTGTCTCCGCCCTTCGATGAGCTCCTAGATTTGATCTCTCGAAGGGCGTGGGAACATCCAGATTCTGTGGAACCGGTGCCTGCTCGCCCTAACAAATTTTTGTCAGCGTCCCCGGAAAAGGAATTTCTCACCAAGGGTGTGGCTGTAGATGCTCTGGTGGTGGCATCTGCTACCCAGCAAGATGTAGCAGAGGCTCCGTCCATCCTCCTAATAAGGAGTCTAGGAGCATGGACCGGTACGGGAAGCGCACCCTTACTTCAGCGGCCTTTACTTTTAAGGTCTCTGACCTATCTGACGCACTTCACTAGACTTCACAGGGACCTGATCAAGGAACTTTCAGATACCCTCTCTGGTAACCTACCTGAGCAGTTGGCCCAGACGGTTAGCTCTCAGTTGGCTACTCTATCGTCTATATCGAACTCGTCCATGAGGCTCATTTCGTATGCAGCCGAGGGGGCGAGTAGAGCGCATGGTGTTACTCTACGTAGACAAGCCTGGCTCCGCCTGTGTCATTTTGCGGAGGCCTTCAAGTCTTCCTTTGCTGACGCTCCCTTTGATGGGTCCTCTTTGTTTGGACCCAAGGTAAAAGGACACCTTGACCCGCTGTGAACAAGAGGGTAAGACTTTGACTGCCGTAGGGGCACGGTTTTCCTCTCCCTTTCGGCCTTATCCCAAGGCTAAAAGAGGAGGGAAAATGTGGTTCTGTAAATCTCAGAAGAATTACCCCTCACAGCAGGATGATCCCCCTTCTAGAGGCAGAGGAGGGAGAAATTTTTCAGGAAGACGCCGTCCCAGAGGCGGCAGAGGCCCCCGCAACACTGGAGACCGCGAGTCCTTTCGTGGCTCTTCAACCTTTCAGCATCCCTGAAGGATTGCCCGACTGCGCAGCTCTGGAGCCAGTTGGGGGTCGTTTTTCGAGGCACCTAAAGGCCTGGGAGAGTATTACTCAGGACCGATGGGTGCTCCGAATCATCGCCGGAGGTTACGTCATCCCCTTGCACCCCCTGCCAACCAGGAAAATCCCGGACCCGCCACCCAGTCAACGGGATATTGCAGCCATCGGAATTTCAAAGCTGCTTCAAAAAGGAGTCATCCAACCGGTCCCGTAGACCAGACCGGATTAGGGACTTACTCAAAATTCTTTTTGGTGCCAAAAAAGACCGGGGACTTGAGGCCCATTTTGGATCTCAGCAACCTAAATCGATCAGTCAAGAAGTCCAAGTTCCGGATGGTCACCTTACAATCCATTCTCCCGCTACTGGAGAAAGGCGTTTGGATGTGCTCCATAGATCTTAAGGACGCCTATTATCACATTCTCGTAGATCAGGCGTCCAGGAGACATCTGCGCTTCAGCCTGGGAGACGGTCATTTCCAGTTCTGCGCACTGCCCTTTGGTCTCACCACAGCCCCCAGGGTGTTCACCAAATGTTTGGCGGTGGTGACTGCTCACCTGAGGAGTCTAGGATTCCAGGTGTTTCCGTATCTAGACGACTGGCTCCTAACGGCCACCTCCAGGCATCTACTATTACAGAATCTAGCAGCCACGATATCTCTAGGCACCTCCCTAGGAATCCCCTTCAATTGGGCAAAGTCTGTGTTGCTGCCATCTCAGCATATACGGTTTATCGGGGTAGAGATAGACTCAAAGCAAATGCGGGTCTATCTTCCTACAGAGAGAATAGAAACATTACAATCTCAAGTCCGAGCGTTGCTCCTCAAACGCCGAGCCCCAGCAAGGATGGTCCTACAACTGTTGGGTTCCATGTCGGCTACCGTTCTCCTGGTGCCCTTAGCAAGATTGCACATGAGGATTCTCCAGTGGCTCCTGTCGGTCCAGTGGTCCTATCAGGAACTTCCTCTCTGTCACCACATTATAATCACAGAGACGTGCAAACAGGACCTCCGTTGGTGGCTTCTCTTCTCCAACCTGGATCAGGGGCGACCCTTCGTTCCTCCTCCTCCAGTGGCCACTTTGACTATGGACGCCTCCCAGACGGGGTGGGGGGGACATTACCTGGGCAGGTCAGTCCAAGGCAGTGGCACCCCGACGAGAGTTCCCTACACATCAACATACTGGAAATGAGGGCGGTGCTTCTATCGCTTCAAGCACTACACAGTTACCTCCCCCAGGGTATGATTGCCGTTCAGTCCGACAACATGTCAGTAGTCTGGTACCTGAACAAGCAGGGAGGGACCAGGTCCTACCCTCTTTGCAGAGAGGCCATGAAAGTATGGAATTGGGCTGTTGCAACCAACGTTTCTTGGTAGCAACACACATTCGGGAGATCAATGTGATAGCCGACAGACTGAGCAGAACCATTCTCTCCCTGCACGAGTGGTCTCTGAGCGACAGAGTAGCATCTCAGATCTTCAGAAGATGGGAACTCCTTGTTGCGACCTCTTTGCAACTCCCTCAACACGAAATGTGTACAGTTCTTTTCTCTTACCCGTTCGGGGAGTTTCCCAAGGACGCCCTAGTCCAAACTTGGCCCACCAGCTTACTGTACGCCTTTCCACCGGTTCCCCTTCTCCCCAGGGTGATCCAGAAGGCGATTCACTTGCAGTGCAAGATGATTTTAGTTGCCCCATACTGGCCTCGTCAAGTCTGGCTGCCATTTCTTTGGAAATATGCACTGGACGGTCCATGGTTCCTGGACCAGGTTCCAGATCTCTTGATCCACCAGTCGGGACAGCTTCACCAGTCCCTTCACTCACTGAAGTTAACAGCTTGGCTCCTCCACTTCCGACTACAGTCAGGAACCAGGTTTTGGACTCAGAAGTTATACATATCTTGTCCTCGGCCCACAAGAATTCGACTAAGAAGATGTATAATAGTAAATGGAAGAGATTCGCCATTTGGGCCCAACTCCGGAGATTAGATCCCATTACTGCCCCGGTGGCGGACGTTTTGAAATTCTTAGCTTCCCTATTCAATCAAGGTTCTTCGGTCTCCACCATTAAGGTTCAATTAGCAGCTATTTCTAATTTTCATAAAAGTATAGACCCACCTTTGATGAGCAATAAGTTGTGTAAAGCCTTCATGAAAGGTGCTGGGCTGCTACGTCCTCCAGATGTCCTTCAAGGATGCATCTGCAGTCCTTACAAATGGGTTGTCCTGTCGTCAGGCAGCCCTTGATCGGCAGTTCCAAAGTCTGGGTCTGGCCTCGGCTGGTGTCGCACTTCACCCGACGTCATAGCTGCAGTTATTTGGGTATAAAGGCATCAGCCGACGCCATTTTCCTCAGTCTTTCTTGCCGCGTGGCGCCCGAAGCAGAAGTTGTTCGCAAGTGCCGGTCGGTCAGAACCAGAGATTACAACTACCGAAGACTTCTAAAAAGCTAAGTACCCCGTTGGGGACTCTTTCTTGCCTCAGCCGATGTCAGAAAAAGTGAATAACTGTTTAACTTGTGGGAAACAAATACCTCATAAAGATTTCCACTCTTACTGCTTACCTTGTTTAGGCCCAGACCACGGCGTAGCAGCTTGTTTAGCCTGTGCTTCTTTTAACCGACGGACGCTTAGACGTCGGTCCGAATTTGCTGAGGAGTTTTTCGGCTCCGCTTTTGCTTACATTATGCCGTCGGATCCTCCGACTACGCAAATATCTAAAAAGCGCAAGGAAAAGGACCGACACTCACGGTTGGCTTAACCGCGGTTTCGGCCGAAACCGCGGACCGCGAGTGTCTCGGTTTTGGCTGAAACCGAGCACGCGGTTCTTCCTTCAGCCGAAAGCTTACGTCCTACCGAGGCCTCATCCAACCTGGTGGAATCGGCTACTGAAATCCCACCTGCTCTTGCAGGTTCCCAGGATTTATCTGAAACTATCCCCTTGGATATTTCAACCCCTGCACGTGGAGCTGCAAGGCCTCCTGCTACCATGTCGATTAAGGCCTTTGCCAGGGCTAAAGCAGCTAAATCTACCAAATCTGTGCCTGCTAAGACCCCCTCTCACAGGCCTAGCTCTAGTTCACAAATGCTTAGTCTAGCAGAGGATCTCATTTCTTTGATCCGGGGATCCCAACCTCACCCAGACAGGGCCTCTCACCCACCTCCAGAGAAGAGGCCTAGAGCAGAGCCCCCTGAGCCAGTTTCTACAGATGACTCCTCTGATTCAGATAATTCAAACCCTCCAGAGGGCCCTTTCTCTCCTTATGAAGACTCTGATGCTGAAGAGTCCATTCCTTCTGCCTCTCCGCCTGAGGAATTTTCCTTTGGGGAAACCTTGCATGCTATGAGGGAACAATTTCAGTGGCAGGGCCAGGATTTTTCAGACTCCAGAAAAAGGCTTAGAACCTTTCTGCATTTACCACAGCATAGGCCTTTAGCCATCCCTCCAGTTCTTGCTGTTGTGGATGATGCATTTAATGATGCTTGTACTGCTCCTGATTCTCTTCCTCCGGCCCCTGCTAAGCCCGATAGGTAAAACAGGGTCCCGGACACACATTATCATTTGTATAAGGCTCCTTTTGCAGATCCTGAAACTATCTCCCAGGGACCTAAGGCGGTAGCAGCTACCTCTGCCAAAAACCCCCTCCCCTCTGAAAGGGAATCCAGGGCTTTAGAAAGATGGGGTAAAAAAGTTTACACTTCTGCTACTCTTTCAGCTAGGGCCTTGAACTGTCAATTCCACATGATCCAGTATCAAGAATTTGTTAGACCAATTAACTAAACAGCTGTCCTCAGCTGAACCATTAGACAAAAAATCTGTTCAGGAAATGGTACTTAACATTCTGCAGGTCAGTAATCATTCCTTAAAATGCGGCTATGATGCACTGGAGGCTTCCTTTAGATCAGCCATGACTGGCACAGTGATCAGAAGACATGCATGGTTAAAAGAGCAGGCCTTACCAGACCATGTCAAATCAAAGCTGCTGGATGCTCCCATGGACAAGATCAATTTGTTTGGCTCTCCTGCACAGCAGGTGCTGAAGAAGATGGAAGAGAAGGCAAAATCTGTCCAGACAGTCAAAGATTTCTTACAGGTCCAACCTCCAAGGTTTAGCAGGAATTGGCCCTCCAAGAATTGGTCCTTTCCGGACACCTCCAGAGCTCAGAGAGGCAGGAATAGACGCTCAAGAGGCAGAGGTCAATCCAGAGGTGCCTACAGGGGACGTCAGTGGCAGCCTAACAACCAGCGAGGCACAGCCACTGATACAGCCACCACCACTACTACAGGACAATCACAGTGACTTGGCTCTGGCACCGCCTACCAGGGAACAACTAGAAGCACCCTTAGGCGGGAAGCTAGCCTTATTTTCAGTGAACTGGCATTACATCACAGGAGACAAGTGGATTTTGCAGACAATAGACCAAGGTTACAGGTTTCACTTCCATACTCTACCAAGGAAGAGAGGAATGCCAAACCTACCTCCAAATCAAAAGGCAGAAGCTCTAAAACAAATAACTCACTTACTAAGGATGAGAGCTGTAGAAAAGGTACCACCTATGGAGCAAGGACAAGGATTTTACTCCAGGCTCTTCCTGGTACCAAGAAAAGAAAACCAATGGAGACCTATTCTCGACCTGTCCGCTTTAAACACATACCTCATTGTCCCAAAATTCAAAATGCTGACCCTACAGCAACTTCTTCCCATGTTGGGCAAGGAGTCTTGGCTGGTAACTTTAGATCTCAAGGAGGCATACCTGCACGTCCCCATACGACCAAATTGCAGAAGATACCTCAGATTTCTTGCAGGATCAGAGCATTATCAATTCTCAGCATTGCCCTTTGGCTTATCTACTGCGCCCAGAGTGTTCACGAAATGCCTGGCATCAGTAATTGCTCATTGCAGGCTTCAGGGAATCCAAATCTACCCTTACCTGGATGACTGCCTGTTGCAAGCGGACAACAAAAACAAGCTAGCAGAAGACTTGAAAAGGGTCATTTATCTACTGCAAGCCCTGGGATACACAGTCAATATAAAAAAGTCAAGGCTGATACCATCCCTAAGGATAACCTTTTTGGGTGCAGAGCTGGACACAAACAAATGGCATTCCTAACAGTACTTCTTGGCATTAACAAAGCAGAACCAGCTAACAGCAAGAAAAGTCCTGCAAGCCTTGGGTTTCATGGCATCCTGCATAATATTGGTTCCACATGCCAGAATGCATATGAGAAAGTTACAGTGGTACCTAAGGAATTTATGGTCTCAGCACAAGCACAGCCTAGAAACCCAAATTCCAATAATCCCATGCCTGAAGCAAGAATTCCACTGGTGGGCTCAGGCCTGTCAATCAAACAAAGGACTGCCCTTCCACAGCACTCAACCAAGCCAGACCATCACAACGGACGCCTCAGACCTCGGTTGGGGGGCACACATGCTGGACAAGTGCATACAAGGCTTATGGACTCAAGACCAGCTGCACCTACACATAAATCAAAAGGAAATGCTGGCAGTAAAACTGGCAATTCAGGCATTCAGACCATTTCTGCAACAAGGTCAACTGTTGATAAGGACAGACAACACCAAAGTTATGTGGTACATCAACAAACAGGGAGGCACACATTCGTACCCTCTATGCCGGATGGCAATGGACCTCTGGAATGTGGCCCTGAGCTTCAACATTCAGTTACAAGCAGTTTGTGCCAAGAAAAGAAAACATTCTGGCAGACAAACTAAGCAGAACTACCACGGATGCCCACGAATGGATGCTGCATCCGGACATCTTCAAAACCATAACAAGAAAATGGGGACTACCAGAAATAGACTTATTTGCATCCCCACGCAATCACCAACTGAAGAAATTCTGCACAAGGACGTACCACCCACTTGCTTGGAAAGTGGACTCCCTATCTTTCAGCTGGAAAAACCTGACAGCATATGCATTCCCACCACTTCCTTTGATGCACAGGGTGCTATTGAAGATCAAAGAGGACCGCCCAAGGATCACCCTGATAGCTCCAGACTGGCCAAGGCAACATTGGTACCCATTACTGAGGAGCATGTCTCGGGAACATATGGCCTCTACCCCTAGTTCCCTTACTGTTAACACAGAACAACTACAACACCCTGCATCCAAACCTGAAAACACTGCAGCTGACTGCCTGGAACATTGCATAACACCAAATAACCCAAATTTATCCCAAAGGGTTAAAGACATTATCTTGGAGGCTCGTAGACCCTCAACAAGAAAAAATTACTCAGCGAAATGGAAAAGATATCACATTTGGAGTACTGCAAAAGGAGAAAATGTGTCACTGGTAAACATAGCCAACATCCTAGAATACTTGGCAGAGCTCTTCCACAACGGCCTGTCCTATTCTTCCATTAAGATTCATGCATCAGCCATTTCAGCAGAATACAACTTGGATCCTCCAGTCTTCTCACATCCTCTGCTTAGGCAGTTTCTGAGAGGAATTAAAAATGTAAAACCACCTAGGAAGCCACCATTGCCAGCATGGGACTTGAACTTTGTGCTAGAAAAGTTGACACTCCCTCCTTTTGAACCAGCAGCAACAGCAGAATTACAATACCTATCTTGGAAAACTGCTTTCCTGCTTGCAATCACTTCAGCAAGAAGGGTATCTGAGCTACAGGCATTAATGGCAGTACAGCCCTTCCTGATCTTCCATCAAGATAGTGTCCATGAGAACAAATCCTACTTTTATGCCAAAGGTGGTCTCCAGGGTATCCTTAAATCAAGCTATCCACCTACCTACATTCTTCCCCAACCCACAGAACAGGAGAGAAAGACTTTTGCATACCTTGGATGTACATAGGCAATTGCGCTGCTACCTGGACAGGACCAAGAGCAATAGAAAAACTGACCAGCTACTGGTAGCATATGCAACAGGAATGGAAGGAAAAGCAATTTCAAAACGGACAATCTCTAAGTGGATAGGAAATTGCATTAGATTTTGTTACTCCTACCATGGGAAGAAAACTCCAGAAAACATCAGGCCTCACTCTACAAGGGCTACAGCCACTACCACAGCTTTTCTACGAGGAGTGGCTACCAAAGACATTTTAGAGGCTGCTACTTGGAGCTCCGTGCATACATTTGCCAAGCATTATAATTTACCTTTATACTCCAGATCCTGAGCAGGTTTTGCCACTGCTGTTTTGCAAGGGATCTTAACTACACCTTTAATCTTTTTTTCTCCTCCTCCCCCAGTTTGGCTATGGTATTCTACCCATTTGTAAGGACTGCAGATGCATCCTTGAAGGACATAGTACAGTTTTGTACCTACCATAAATGTAGATGTCCGATAGGCATGCATCTGCAGTCAGGATTACCCACCCTCCTTCCCCTCTGTGGTACTCCTAGGGTATTTGCCCATCTTGTAGCTGGCTGGGGGAATCTATTATGGTGTATTTGTTTGTATATATGTACATACATGCTTATTTTTTGTTTGCTCTCTACTATTTGGAAACATTTGCATTTATCCAAATTTAGCCTTCCTAGAGGGCACCTGGCATCTGGGGCAAGAAACACTGAGGAAAATGGCGTCGGCTGATGCCTTTATACCCGAATAACTGCAGCTATGACGTCGGGTGAAGTGCGACACCAGCCGAGGCCAGACCCAGACTTTGGAATCCGGCCGACCGAAGGGCTGCCTGACGACAGGACAACCCATTTGTAAGGACTGCAGATGCATGCCTATCGGACATCTACATTTATGGTAGGTACAAAACTGTACTTTTCTCATCCTGCTCCACCATGGGATCTCAATTTCGTATTAGGTGCCTAGACCTCTTCCCCCTTCGAACCGGCAGCAACTTCTGACTTGAAATTTCTTTCCTGGAAGACTGCTTTTTTGTTGGCAATTACATCAGCCAGAAGAGTTTCGGAACTTCAAGCCCTATGTGTCAAACCGCCGTACTTGGTTTTTCACAAGGATAGAGTATCCTTTAGGCCTAATCCATCTTTTGTTCCCAAAGTTTGTTCTAGTTTCTGTCTTCAACAGTCTTTGGAACTTCCAGTTTTCTTCCCCAATTACTCAGACAGAGCAGAATATATCTTCCACTCATTGGATGTCCACCGACAATTGCATTTCTACTTGGATAGGACGCACCAAACACTGAAAACATATCAGTTGTTTGTGTCCTTTTCAGACAATAAATTGGGCAAAGCCATCACGAAGGTCACTATTGCCAAGTGGATCAGAGACTGTATCAGTCATATTTATTTTCTTTCTAATAGAGAGCTTACAACCACTGTGAAAGCTCATTCTACAAGGGCTGTGGCTACTTCAACAACATTTCATTCTAAGCTTGCCATTAGTGACATTTGTGCTGCGGCTACCTGGTCCTCTCCTCACACCTTTTTCTCATTACAAATTGGATGTGGCATCTCGGGGGCGAGCTTCCTTCGGTTCCACTCCTCTCCTCACACCTTTTTCTCATTACAAATTGGATGTGGCATCTCGGGGGCGTGCTTCCTTCGGTTCCACAGTTCTCAGGAGTGTTTTCCAGTGAGCCACCCAGGAATCAGGTGCTAGGGACGCTGTCCCATCAGTACAGAATGTAGGCGAGATAGGATCACATAACATCTTTTAGTTATGTACTTACCATAACTTTAGATGTTTGGGTTCCATCTCGCCTACATTCCTAATACCCACCCTCCTTCCCCCTGCCTTGGAGATCAGAAGAGACCGGACGGTTCGAGTTCGACCGTTTCATCTTATAACATCTGGCAATGTTATATCAGCAGTGCATGTGTGCGGACAAACAAGATCTGGGAATTGGTGGTGGTGCATCCTGGGATATAGAATAGCTCTGCCAATTAGAGACTTCGCTCTATAGTATAGCGTGCCGAGTCGGCTCCGAACCCATCAGTACAGAATGTAGGCGAGATGGATCCCAAACATCTAAAGTTATGGTAAGTACATAACTAAAAGTTACAATTACTAGGTAGGATGGTGATGTGTAATGTGAGAAAAGGAGAAAGTTGTCTAAGATTATATGCATAGAACAGGAACATTTTTTCAGGTCTAAAATATGCTTGCTTATTGTATGAGGCGTTAACTGCAGATGTTAAGTTGTCAATCTCGCCTTCATTCTTGCTGGATGGGGTTCGGAGCCGATCCTCGGCTCCGACTCGGCACTTGCTAAGCTTGAGAACTCCTTTTACCAGCTCGAGGCAACCCTATATCCCATGATGCAAGGCGAGACTACCTCAGATCTCGTTTGCCGCTTCGCGAAGAGGTCTCTTTTTTTGCCAGCTCAGGTGAGTTTTCAATTTCAGCAGTTATTCAGGGGTAATTCTCCCTTTTTCTTATTTTGGTTAGTTTCTAAACTAGTGTGTTTAGCTATACCATAGTTCCCACCCTATATTCCTCCATTTGGGTAAAAGTTTATTTTTTCTCTGTTAGGCCTAAGCCTCCCAGTTTATTAATCCCTGTCAGTTTGTGTGTGTTTTGGGGTTAATTGTGTGACTTTTGAGTGTGTGTATTTTCTTTTTCTTAGACTATGTCTAAAGAGGGAAAGGTCTCAGGCTTCAAGAAGTGTGACTCGTGCTGTCAGAAGATGTCTGTGACAGACGGTCACACTTCTTGTGTTTACTGCCTGGGGCCTTTACACCTGCAGGACTCCTGTGCTATATGCCACTCCTTTAGCCAGAGAGTCCTGCAGGAGAGGAGGAACAAGTTGATCCTCTGTGGCTTATTAAAGCCAGAAGGTTCACCGACAAAGACTGGGTCGGGTAAACCTTCCAAGCCACCTAAGGTTCAGGCTCCGGTAGTTAAGCCTTCCTCGGTGGCTCCGACTCCTTCGGAGTCGAGATCTTTCTACGACTGATATTGTAGTGTCGGTTCCTTCCGGCTCCGACACAGTCTCCAGTTTCCTTGTCGGCACCGGCTGGTGCCGAGGTGTTATCCAGCATCGGAGCCGATAAGTCTTCAGCTCCATCTGGAACCGAGAGGTCGTCTGCTCTTATGGCACCGTCCAGGAAGAGATCTCTGTCCCCTTCTCTGGAGTCGATTCGCTCGGCTCCGAGGTCTCCTCTTTTATCGGAACGGAGTCATCGGAGCCGATCTTCGAGATCTTCCAGGCTGTCAGACCACGATTTAGAGAGGGTGGTAAGCAGGCTGTTGAAGTCACAGGCACTAGCCCAAATGCTCCATAGCCCGTCTCAACAGACTTCGGCTATTGCTCTTCCCCTTGAACTTCCTCCTCCGACTCTCGGAGCTTTTCGGGACAGTGACCGGGTCGGCGCCGGGGCCGATACATCCCCTTTCGGCTCCGTCGTCTTCGGCTCCGATCTCCTCCATGAGATCTTCCTTGGAGGGATCCTGTCGTCGAGTTTCCCTTGTCGGCTCCGAGGGGGCTAGTGGCATCGGACCCTTGTCCGACCCCGCTCTCCCTCTCGGAGCTTTGGCTTTGGTGAGCTCGGCACCGACATCGGCCTCGGAGCCTTCTTTTTCAGTGGAGCCGGGAATTCCTGTCTCTTCGGAGCAGGAGTCTTCTGGTCTCCCTGGGAGAAGAGCCTTTGAGGTGATGAGGAGTGTCCTGGCACCTGAGCCAGGTCAACGGTCCATTCCTTTAGCTCCTCCCTCTTCGGTGCCTGTTGATGTCTCTTGCCAGTCTCTTGCTCCCAGGCCCAGGGATCCATCGCCCCAGGTTTCCCCATTGGGAATGACTTCCTCTTCCGAGGTTTCTCCTGATCCCGCAGGGGAACCCCCGCGCAAGAGGACGTGTAAGAGGAAACACACAGACTCCCCTGAGTCTACCACATCGGATACCGACTTAGATGAGTCGGAGGGTTCCCCCCGGTCCCCCTCTGAGGATGTCTCCTTTTCAGACATCCTGGAACTCCTCAGAGGGGGAACTGGCCTTCCATTGACCCCTCCGAGGATGAGTCGGTATACCTGGAGGCGTTTGGATCTCGACCCTCCACCTCCTGGGTGTCTCCGCCCTTCGACCCACTCATGCAGGTAGTGGCTCGGAAGGCGTGGGCAGCCCCGGATTCTGTGGAACCTGTCCCCAGGAGGCCATCCAAATTTATTACGGCCCCTTCAGACGAGCAGTTTCTTTCTAAGGGCGTCTCTGTGGATGCTATGGTGGTGGCGGCCACCAAGAAGGAACTTGCGGATCCTTCCGTGCCTGTCCATCCTCCTAACAAAGACTCTAGGACCATGGATAGGTATGGCAAGCGGATGTTTTCTTCAGCGACCTTTGCTATGCGTTAAGCTGAACTACCTTTGTCACTTCACCAGACTTCAGAGAGACATTCTCAAGGAACTAGGTGAGGTAGTTCAGGATCCTTCAGCTGCTGGGGCTCAGGACAAGATTGCCTCACAGCTAGCAATCCTAAATTCTTTAACCAACTCCTCCATGCGGCTCATATCCTATGCGGCCGATGGAGCGAGTAGAGCCGCAGGCACAGGAGTGGCACTTAGGCGTCAGGCCTGGATGCGGCTTTGTAATTTCGCGGACCCCTTCAAGGCGTCCTTCACCAATACCCCCTTTGACAGTTCGGCTTTGTTCGGACCGCAGGTGAAGGAGACCTTGACCAGGTGTGAACAAGACGGCAAAACCCTTTCTGCCGTAGGAGTCCATTTTTCCACTCTTTAAGACCCTATCCCAAAGGTCAGAAAGGAGGGAAAATGTGGTTCCGTAAAGCCCAAGGAGTTATGCCGGACACACGTCAGTTTACCCCCAGAGGCAGAGGGGGTAACTAACAGACGCCGCCCTAGAGGCAGGGGGGGTCCCCAGAATCAGGGTAGCAGGGAGCCTCTTCCTGACAAACCCTTTCAGCATCCCTGAGGTGTTGCGCGACTGTCCACCCTTGGAGGCAGTCAGGGAAGGATATCGCTGTACCCATTAGCCTGGCGTTCCCTCTCACAAGACATATGGGTACAGTCGATCATATCCGAGGGTTACAAAATCCCTTTCGAAAGGTATCCCGTACCTCACCAATCCCTTCCAGACATCTCACCCGGTCAAAGGGATTTGGCAAAACAGGAGGTTTCAAAGCTCCTAGAAAAAAGAGCCGTCCAGATAGTTCCAGCAGACCAAGTAGGATCCGGCATCTACTCAAGATTCTTTTTGGTCCCCAAAAGGATGGGAGATTGGAGACCAATTTTAGACCTGAGCAATCTAAACAGATTTGTCAGAAAGGCAAGATTCCGGATGGTCACGCTTCAGTCCATTCTGCCCTTTTTGGGCAAGGACAACTGGATGTGCTCGATAGTACTATCACATAAAGATACACAGACGCTCCAGGAGGTTTCTCCGCTTTCGGCTGGGGACCAGTCATTCAGAGCCCTGCCCTTTGGCCTCACTTCAGCCCCCAGAGTGTTTACCAAATGCATGGCAGTGGTTACGGCTCATCTGAGACGTCAAGGATTCCAGGTGTTTCCTTATTTAGACTGGCTCCTCTCCGCCACCACCAAGCATCAGCTTCTTCAATGCAGAGACTACACTCTGCAGATCTGCAAACAGTTGGGAATCTCAGTGAATGTCGAAAAATCTTCTCTGCTGCCTTGCCAATCTATCACCTTTATAGGCGCAGAGCTAAACACCGTCAGTATGTTAGCCAGACTAACAAATCAGAGAATTCTGGGCATCCAAAAATACGTTCGGATCATATTACTGAGCAACAAGGTCAGAGCCAGATTGGTTCTGAAGGTTCTAGGTCTTATGGCTGCGGCCATTGTACTTCTACCATTAGCTCGCTTCCACATGCGTCTTCTGCAGTGGATGTTATTCACTCAGTGGTCGTTCCAGAACCTACCCATGAGGTACGAAATTCTGGTTACACAATCGTGCAAGACTCATCTAACCTGGTGGATATCTTCTCTGCTCCATCAGGGCCGACCGTTTGTTCCCCCAACTCCGGTTGCCACAGTCACTTCGGATGCCTCTTTGATCGGGTGGGGGGGGGCATTATCAGGGCAGGATGGTCCATGGGACTTGGCAACCCACAGAATACCATCTGCACATAAATGTCCTGGAGATGAGAGCGGTGCTTTTAACGTTGCAAGCCCTCAACGACTTTCTTCCCTCGGGGACTATTGCAGTTCAAACGGACAACATGTCTGTAGTCTGATACATCAACAAACAGGGCGGGACCAGGTCCTATCCTTTGTCGAGAAGCTCTCAGACTTTGGCAATGGGCAATCTCCTCTCATCGGTTTCTGATAGCAACGCACATCCCCGGCAGGTCCAACCTCTTAGCGGACAGACTGAGCAGAGCTATTCTCATGCCTCACGAGTGGTCTCTCAAACAGTCGGTAGTGGATGAGATTTTTCAGAAGTGGGGCACCCCTTGTTGCGACCTTTTTGCTACACTCCAAGACAGCAAATGCCCGGACTTCACCCTCTTTCCCCTACCAGGCCATCCCCTGAGAGACTCTCTAACCCAGGATTGGCCCCGGGGACTTCTGTACGCTTTTCCCCCATTCCCTTTAATTCCACAGGTCATTCAGAAAGCTACCGTTTTGAGAGCCAAGTTGATTCTCATTGCCCCTTACTGGCCTCGACAAATTTGGTTTCCGTCCCTACATTGTCATCTCCTGGTGCAGCCTTGGCATCTGGACCCAGTTCCAGATCTTCTGATCCACCAGACGGGTCAGCAGCACCGGGCCATTCGTTCTCTCAACCTCACTGCTTGGTTGCTCCACTTCCTTCCCTAGCCAGGCTTCCTATGATCTCTGACTCTGTTAGAGATATTATAATAGCTTCCTTAAAGTCGTCCACCAGAACGATTTATGCTAGCAAGTGGCGACGTTTTTCCCTATGGGCAAACTCCAGGCACATTGATCCCTTTACTGCGCCGGTACATTCAATTTTGGATTTTCTGGCTGAAGTTTAAGTCCAACTGGCAGCAATTTCTAAATATCATGTTGGCTTGCAAGATCATAACATAATGTCGCATAGACTGTGCAAAGCTTTTCTGAGAGGCGTTTTTCTCCTAAAACCTCCAGTAAAACCTCCTCCTCCACAATGGGATCTGAATTTGATGTTGGCATCCTTGATTTTACCCCCCTTCGAACCGTCTGCTTCATGCTCGTTAAAGTTGCTGACCTGGAAAACAATATTCTTGGTGGCTGTCACTTCAGCAAGGAGGGTATCTGAACTACAAGCCCTCTTTATCCGTTCCCCATACTTAGTTTTTCACAAGGATAGGGTATCCTTAAGAACTAATCCATCTTTTCTGCCCAAAGTTGTTTCTCAGACTAATATTAATCAATCCATTGATCTACCAGTTTTTTTCCCTAATTATTCGGACAGAGCTGAACAAAAACTTCATTTTTTGGATGTCAATCGTCAACTCCAGATATTATTTGCATAGAACTAAACAATTCAGGAAATCTGATCAATTATTTGTTTCCTATGCAGAAAACAGGAAAGGTCTCCCAGTTTGGAAAGTGACCTTATCCAGATGGTTGTCTTCTACCATTTCTTATGTGTATTCGCTCAGAGGCAAGCAACTACCCTCAAAACCGAAAGCGCATTCAACCAGGAGCCTGTCCACATCTACAGCTTTACAGGATAGGCTACCCATTGACACCATTTGTGCAGCAGCTACTTGGGCCACTCCTCATACCTTTGTCTCTCATTATAAATTAGATTTGGCTTCCAGGGACAGAGCCAGGTTTGGTTCCACAGTTCTCAAGAGTCTGTTCCATTGAGCCACCCAGGATACAGGTGCTAGGGACGCGGTCCCATCCAGCAAGAATGAAGGCGAGATTAACAACTTAACATTTAGAAGTTATGTACCTATCATAATGTTCCATGTTAGTTGTCTTCTCTCGCCTTCTTTCTTGCATCCCTCCCTCCTTCCCCCTGGCCTGGACAGATCTTGAAGGGCTTCTCTTTCTCAGGTTTCACTCTCCTGAGTCTTCAGTAGAAAGAGTCTATCTTAAGAACCTTTTGCCTAGTTCTTCTAGGCTAGTCTTTGCTCTTCCTTTGGGAATAGTATTATTTAGCAGGGTATTATAGCTACCAAACGAGATCTGAGGTAGTCTCGCCTTGCATCATGGGATACAGGGTTGCCTCGAGCTGGTAAAAGGAGTTCTCAAGCTTAGCAAGTGCAGAGTCGGAGCCGAGGATCAGCTCCGAACCCCATCCAGCAAGAAAGAAGGCGAGAGAAGACAACTAACATGGAACGTTATGGTAGGTACATAACTTCTAATTTAGGAAAAGTGGGGAAGATTTTACTTATTTTATTTTATTTGAAGTTAGTTAACCGGGAAAGTCCATTGGGCCGAAAATGAGCCCGTTTTCAATGGAGGCCCAGGGAGAAAAGCTCCATATACAAATATTACAAAGCTAATATCAACCAAGTGAATAAGCACAATACAATTAAAATTAAATAAAATTAAAATGAAATTTGAAGATATTAAGGGAATTTTATAAAATGTGGAGGAGTAAAAATAGAGAAAAGGGAATAAACTTATACCCCTATTGTTCAACAGCTAACTTCAGCTGTTCCAGTGTGAAAAAAAAAAAATAAACAAAATGAGGGCCAGGAACTCTGCCACTTTTAGTAAATTCAGTTACTAGCTAGTAAGTACAGTGCTTGGATGCCAGTAAAGAAGAAACTAAGAGGGCCTGAAAAAACATCTAGAAAAGACAGAGAAAAACTGACTGACAAATCATGCAGCTGTTCACAAAGCAGTTCAGGCTCCAGCTTTGGTGCAAGACATCAGGTTTGTTGTTGTTTGTTTTTTTTTTTTTGTTTGTTTTTTTTAAGGTAAAAAAAAAAAGTCAAATGCTCAGAGCTGATTAAAATTGAAGTAGTCTATCAACTCAAATAACAAGGTTGGAAATGGAAGGGGATACTTTTCAGTGTTAAATGCTTGAGAGAGGAAGAAAAGCACAGGAGCTGAGTGGAAGAATTGAGAGTACCTTGTAATTGAACAGGAGTCTGAGATGAGCAGGAAGAACAGCAACATAGGAATTGGTAGTTTGTAATATTTCATTTGTCCACTAATCACATTTTGTGAAATATAACTGTACAAGAAAAAGTGGAAAGAATACTCTACTTGTTAAGCTTGTGGGGGACTGAAATACTTTTGCTCTACTTCATGTCATTGTTTGAAAGGACTCTAATGGGAAGGGAAGTAGAAGGAAAAAAGTAACCAAGTATAACAATTTCTGTTAACCTTTTTATAAAACTTTTCATTGTGTAGATTACAAGTGTAGTAAAGCATGGTCAGCATTATGTGATAAAGATTCTAAAGTACATAGGTTCAAATTGCAGAGGACAAGAAACTGTAAAAGGTCACCTTCCCAGGCATTGGTGGGTGCATATATCCCAATTGCTGGAAATAGACATCTAAAAAAGCAAGTGTAATAAACCTACCTTTTGCAAAGTGCCTTAAAGTCCTCTCTCTCTCTACTCAGTCTCCTATAGAGTGCTGATGGCTGACCTATGCCTGGATTAAAATGCATCTGCAAACCCCACACTTAAGAATTTCCTACATATTTGTAGATCTAAGTGCCTAAATTTTGTCTGCGATAAACGGAACATGCTGGAGAGACAGGTGTCCCTCATGGACAGAGGTGCCTTAAATGCCTGGCCCTTAATGTCCTTATTCGGATGCAGGACATCATTATTCTTTTGGGAAAACTTGTCTAGGTTTAGAAAGGCCCCTTGGGCCGTTAGCCTAGTAATGGTATATGAATCTACGAATCTGTGGGAATAACAAGTTCTTATGGCAAGCGGCACTTTTATATCATCTTAGGATGTGAATAGTGTGTCGTGTCAGCTATAGACAAGGAAAGAGAACTGAAATTTGCTAAGAAATGGAGTGCAAATAGCAATGCTACAGGAAACGCATTTGGAAAGAACTGAGCATGTGAGTTAAAGGATTTCAGGATGGATATTCAGCATTGTGTCCGTGACAAAGGAAGAGGGATGCACTTGTACTAATTGCTGGAAGAGCCCAGTAGTGATGGAAGAGGGTGAATGATAATTATAGACTTGTGGTAGTAAGGGGCTACTACCAAGGGAGGAGGATTATGCTGACATGCATTTATATTCCAATTAAAACTGATATCGTGGAGCTTAAAAAAATTGGGGAAAACTACTTTCAGCAGGGAATATTAACTTTGGGGACTAAAATTTGATTTGTAGCAATGAGGCTGTATCTGGGGGTGGGGAGGGCTAGAAGGGAAAGTATAACAAAGGAAGGTAGACTTCTGAATTTTCAAAAAATATTTGGTATGGAATATGTAAATTCAATGTTAGGAGCTCTGAGCGAATTTTATGTATTCCCCTAACTGGGCTAGACTGGACAGAAGTTATATTTCATAGGCACAAATGCATTTAATTGAGAACTTTGACATGCACACTATTTTAGGTGTTGCACCTGTGATAACGAAGGTAAAAAATGAGTCACTGGCACTTCCACACCTATCTGTTAGAGGAGAATTTAAGAAATGTATAGTGGAAATTGAGTTATTAGGAAGACTGTTCTTCAGAAGTTGTAGCTAGTGAGTGGGATAAAATGAAAATGGAGTTTAAAAAAAAAAAAAAAGAAACTAAAGAAAAAACATATGGATAAAAAGGAACCAGAATCATTTAGAAGGGATTAAAAAGGTTAACGTATTGCAAATGAGGGGATTTTCACAAAACAAGAGGCACAATTTGAGTGCTAAACAGAAAATAAGGGAGCACCTGGATAATTTGCACGAGTTTAGAAGGATTGCTGTTAGTGATTTATATTTACTGATAACTTCAGAGAACAAAAACTTTTACCACGACAACTTGGGCAACAGAAAGTGGAAATGGTTGTTGACAAACATGCAGAGTCTATAGCAAGAAAAATAACCAGAGATCCTGTAGTGGTATTAAAGATGTTTTGGAAATTTTATAAAAATGTGTATAAAGCAGATAAATGTGGAAAGCAGAAAAAAGCACAAATGGAAATATTTATGGAAGACTTAAATATGCCAGAGTTAGAGGTAGATGAGTCTTAACAGTTAAGAAAAGAGGATATGAGAAAAATGGTGATGTATAACCACTCTGCTGAAAGTTTCCAGGAATAGATGGTATTCTGGTAGTTTAGAAGCTAGAGGCAAAGACAATACTAAAGATCTGGAAGGTTTTGTTTAACAGTATTTAAAGTAGGGGAAGCACCAATTTCCTTGAAAAATCGGTGGCAACAGTAATGCCTAAAAATGGTGAAGACCTATCAGATCCGGCTTTGTATATACCCATTTAAATATTAAACCAGGCTCATGTTGTGTTTTGCAAAGGTGTTACCAAAATCGATGGATATGAATCTGTATGATTTGGGAGGGTCAAACATCTGACAACATTAATAGTGCATTGATGATCTGACCTAGATGGAAATAGAATGTGAGAAAATATTGCTACTGTTGGATCTTGATGCAAAGAAAGCATTCAACAGAATAAGTTGGGATTTTGAGAGTAGGACAATGAAAGCATTTGCATTCCTTGACACACTAGTGTTAATTAGGAGGATATATGAGGAATTGGTGTCCAAAATCCGAGTGAGACAGTTTCTCTTGGATAAGCTGTCTGAATAGAGAAACCAGGCATGGGTTTGCCCTCTTTCCCCTTTGTGTTATATTTAGAACCATTGGCAAAAAAGAAGCTGATATTCAGGGATGTAATTGGTATGGTAAGCAGGAGTTTTTTCAGACTGTATTATTTTGTACCTGATAAAAAAGGAAGTTTCAGTGTTGTAAAGCATGTGACAAGTTTCATTTTTTTTCTGGATTTAAAATTGATTCTTTACAGCTGTAGCCTTTTGTTATGTACCTATACTTGAATTGGTTCAATAATGGGGACATGATAAAATGAAGTATTAAGGAATGCTGGTTTAAATTAATTTTGTTATGAAGGATGTGTGAAGAGACAAAAAAAATACAAAAACTGAGAAGCTGAAAGCTATTGTCTGTGGATGCATATCAATATGTAGGCTATAAAAATGTTTATTTCCTTTAGTTTTTATATGCAGTTTAGGCCTATTTTTATCAAGCGGAGGAGAAGTTGTGCGTAGTAATTAAGACTTGAATTTTGGGAGGGAAAGAGGACAAGAGTCAAATCTGTGAGTTGATCCTTCCAATAGAATAAGCGGGTTTAGGATTACCTGGTACATAACACAAGCAGAAAGCTGCATTTCAAAGTAGAAAGACATGATGATTGATTGATGCATTGGGGATTAGAAGAAGTAAGGAGAGAGTGTAAGGAGAATAACCGTAATACAGAATATTATATTCATGCAGTAGCTGAAAGTATTCGAAGAACAAAGCCAACACGGGAATGGAGAAAGGAGATTCTGACTGATAGGGATGACTCCATTAAGGATACATAGAATAGGCAAGAGGGGTTGAAATCTACTGTAGGAAACGAGCAATGGATCAAAGACATAGGAAAGAATTGGAGAGGGAAAGGTGAGAGAATGGGAAGAAGCCAAGAAGACATTAGGATTACTGGCTTAGACTGCATTTCCATTGAGGGATAGATATCGGAGTATAGGCAGAGAGAATGGGATATGAAAGTCTTAAGTGAAAGACTCGTACTTGTAGAGTTTAGTTAAATCTAGAACAGAAACTGCAGTTAAAAAGGGATAATTAGTTTGGGCATCTGAATCTGACGAGGTTAGAAAAGATTGGGAAGAGAATGTTTCCTTGTGAATTACTTATCCAATGGGAGGACATATTTATTGCTCCCAAATATGAAGCAAAGTCTAGAAGATTTAGAATTTTTGCTTGGAAGTAATTACATAGCCTAGTACCAAACTATGAACCTATCGGCCCTAGGGCCTATGCAAGCCTAGCCATAACAATTCCCTGGATATTTCTTCCCACAATATTTACTTCTCTGGACCCCTGTCTAGCAGGGCAACTGACATGATCCCCAGGGTGAATTTCCTGTCTCCCATCCAATCATCAAGGTTCCTTTTGAAGAGGGCCAGTGAGGCGCTCTGCTTGACATGTATGGGCAGTCTATTCCAGAATATGGGGAGTCTCTGGGTCAGGAACCTATCCCTCTAGCATGTTTTGTTCATTGTGATGACAAGGTTTAGATCCCTGGAGTGTGAGGCTCTGAGGGATTGGGATTTCTTTAAGTGGAGCATGTCAAACAGCTCAGGGTTTGACATGGCCTTGTATGTTAAGCAGAGATCGCCTCTGAGGAGACGATATGCCACAGAGTTTAGCTGGAGTTTTTTTAGATGGTCAGCATATGGCATCTGCTTTAGGCCTGTGATTCTTTTAGTGAGGTATTTCTGTGGCCTTTCCAGCTGTTGTAGATGTATTGTGAGGTACATACCAAATGGGGCGTTATACTCTGTAATGGGTTTAATGAGGGATGAGTACAGTGGGGCAATGACCTCCTTTTTTCTGGATGAAAAGCCCTGACTGTTGTGGCGATGTGGTTATCAAAAGTGAGACCACTGCCCACCTGTGTCCCTAAGTCTCTCACTAAACTTTCAATGTTTAGTGTCCTGCCACCTATGTGATAATTCATGGGCACATGTTTTTTTCCAAAGGGGATAACTATACATTTCTTGGCATTAAGCTGGCACCAGGCATCTGTTTCTCTAAGGCCCTTTTGTAGAATGTCCACATAATGTGGGGGTTCAATAATGGCTCCCAGTTTGCAGTCATCTGCAAACTTTGTTAGCCAGAGTCCCTTAGTGTTGGCCTGTACTTCAGAGAAGTAGATGCCAAACAAGAGTGGTCCCAGGACTGAACCCTGTGGTACTCCACTTGTCACTTGTCTGGAGCTGGATTTGGAGACTGCTACTTTTACAGTCTTAGTTTTGTCAGTAAGCCAGTTGGCAACCCATCTAGTGATGTAGGGATTTATGCCCAGCTTAGTAAGTTTATCTATGATTCCAGAGTGGGTCGAAGGCCTTGGCGAGGTCCAGATAGGCTGTGTGGACTGCCTTACCCTCGTCCACAGCTCTGGAGACTGATTTGAAGAAGTCAGTCAGATTCAAGAGACAAGATCGGCCCTTCCCAAACCCAAACTGGGTGGGGTCCATTGTTTGAAGGTTGCAAATGTCTTTGTTTATAAGTTCCATGATAATGCGTTCCATGCCCTTGCAGTTCAGGCTTGTCAGACTGATGGGACGGTAGTTCCCGGGATCCAATGAGGATCCCCCCCTTGTGGAGTGGGATAACTGTAGCTGTGCGCCACTCAGTGGGCACGAAGCCTGAGGTGAGGCTATGATTAAACATGACACTTAGGTGAGGTGCCAGTTCATTTTGTAGTTCATGTAGTACACAGCCTGGGATGTCATCTGGTCCCATGGATGCTGTATTCTTAGCTTTGGAGAGTGCGGTTTCTGCCTGTGTCGCCATGATTACCGGAATTTGACAATCTTTTGGTATTGAGATGGACCCTTTAGAGGGTGAGAGGTAGTGAAGGTGGCACTAAATCAATCTGCCAGGATATTGGCAATATCCTTGGGATCAGTATATTTAATGCCATTCTGTTGTAGCTCAGAGCAGATTTGAGCATTGCCATTTACATGCTTAACATAACTATAGAATGCCTTGTGGTTGTCTTTGGAATCTTTGGCAGTTTTATTTTCGTAACTAGCTTTTGAGGATTTTATGAGGGATCTCAGCTTCTTACTGAGGCTGGTGAGGGAGATTTTTGCATCCTGGGATTTTCCTCTTTTCTGCAACAGTTTCTTCCTTTTGTTGTAAAGTTTGATTATAGCAGGGGACCACCAGATTGACTTCCTTTTTTTTGGAGAAGAGCATCTTGGTTCTATTTGGAATGGCACGATTCATGCACGAGTGGATGTGTCCGTACAGTGCCTTAGTGTAGGATTCTGCAGTCGAACTTTCAGATCCCGTCTGCATGGGTGTCGTCAAGTTAGTCACTTTTGTCATGGGTATTTTTATACCCCAAGCAGTCTGCAAAAGAGTTTTTCCTCAGGTAGATGACAAATGTTGGAGGCGTAATAGGGAAGAGAGAGTCAACTGGGAACATATGATGTTATGTGATCCTATCTCGCCTACATTCTGTACTGATGGGCTCGGAGCCGATCCCTCGGCTCCGACTCGACACGCTATGCTATAGAGCGAAGCCTCTTATTGGCTGAGCTATTTTCTATCCCAGGATGCACCACCACTAATCCCCCAGATCTCGTTTGCCGCTTACAAGCTAGGACGTGGTCTCAAACTTGGCTGAGCTAAGTACTGTTTTCTTTCAAAGTTCCTGTCAGGAATTTGCTTATTCTTACCCAAAAAGCTGTTTTAACAGCTATTGTTGTTGTACGAGTGTGTTTTGAAGATTTTTGTTGTGAAAGTTGTGTTTTTGATTAAGGGAAAGGTTTCCCGTTTAAGTTAGAGGGGCCTTCCCCTATTTTTTCAGCTAGTCTGTTATTTTTCTAGGAGGTCAAGTACCTTTTTAAATTAGGTCTTGGCCCTCCTGTTCTGTACTTTTTCTTTTTGATATTGTATTGTGTCCTTAAAAAAAAAAAAAAAAAGTTGGTTTAAAATTTTTGTATTGTGTTAAAATCCTGAGCAGGTAGCGCTACTTTATCCGGTTGCAGTGTTTTTTGGTAGTCAGTTAAGATGTCAAAAGAACATAGACCCTCAGGGTTCAAAAAGTGCACGAGGTGTGGTTATAAAATGTCTATAACCGATGACCACTCCTCGTGCGTATATTGTTTAGGCGCCAAGCACCTACAGGAGTCCTGTAGCGTGTGTCACGCCTTTTCATCTAGAGTCCTCCAAGAGAGGAAGAATGAATTAATATTGAAAGGGCTGATTAAACCCACCTTCGAGGAGGCCTTATCTTCCTCTTCCTCTCCTACTAAGAAGAAGAAAGCGTCAGCTCCGACCAGCCCGTCGGAACCGACCGCTAAGAAACCTAGGCAGGCTTCTCCATTGGCTCCATGGACTTCGGAGCCGAGGGCGGAACGGTCTGCCTCTATGCCTCCAGTCTCGACTCCTCTGGTTTCGGAGCCGAGGACTGGGGCATAGAGAGGCGGGTCACCTTCATCGGCTCCACTGATTTTGGAGCCGATGAGGGTTGCCGGCTCAGACTCTTCCCCTTCGGCACCGAAGCCCTCCTCGGCACCAAGGGAAATTGTTTTGAGGTCTCCCTCGGAACCGATAGTAGTAGAGTCCATTCGGAGCCGGTCCCCTAGTCCTTTGGAGCCGATGGAGAAGTCGGTTCGGACCCGATCGGTGTCATCTAGATCCTCCAAGATGTCTGATTCGGACATCGACAGGGTGCTCCTAAGACTTTTCCAGTCTCCTGTGTTCCAAAAGTTAGTTTCGGCTCCAGCCCATTTGGCTTCGGAGCCGATGGTCCACCCTGTTGTTATGGTTCCTCCTTCAACAGCCTCGGCACCGTTAGAGCCGGTGCTGGTGGAGCCGATGGAGGTTTTCGGGTCGGGCCCGACCCTTACTCCAACCCCGGCTCTCGAGTCTGAGTTCGGTACGCGGACCTCCTCTGTCGGCCCCGGGGGGGATGCTTCGTGACTGTTTTCGGTCCCAGGCCTTCCTCTCGGTGTGTCTGCTGCGGGGGTACAGTCTACCGTTGTGGCCACGGAGGTGGGACCTTCCCAGGATTCTGGTGGTCCCGCCTTCAGGGCCATGAGGAGTGCGTTAGCCAAATCTTCTTTGGCTACCTCCACGGTCTCTCCAGCACCTTCCCTGCATACAGAGACTGGGTCTTTGGCAGTTCCCCTGTCCTTAGACAGCGGAGCCCCAGGGCCTGAGGTCACCCCCACTGGGGGTTCCCCCCCTCCTGGAGGTCCCTCTGAAGCCTCTTCGGAGGAACCCCCCCAGGAAAAGATCGTGCAAGAGGAAGCACGTTGACTCCCCCGATGAGTCTCTCACATCAGACACTGATCTTGATGATGCAGAGGGGTCCCCTAAGTCCTCAGATGATGTCTCTTTTGCAGACATCCTGGAAGCCCTTAAACAACGAGGCGGCTGGCAATCCAAACCCCCTTCTGCTGACGAGTCTGTGTTCCTTAAGGCCTTCGGGGCTCAGCCCTCCGCCTCCTGGGTGTCTCCGCCCTTCAAGCTCCTAGATTTGATCTGTCGAAGGGCGTAGGAACACCCAGACTCTGTGGAACCGGTGCCTGCTCGTCCAAATAAGTTCCTGTCAGCACCCCCAGAAAAGGAGTTTTTGACGAAAGGTGTGGCTGTAGATGCCTTGGTGGTGGCATCTGCTACCCAGCAAGATGTAGCTTAGGCTTCAACGTCAGTCCATCCTCCTAATAAGGAGTCGAGGAGCATGGATCGGTACGGTAAGCGCACCCCAAGTTCAGCGGCCTTTACTTTAAGGTCCCTGAACTATCTAACGCACTTCACCAGATTTCAGAGGGATCTGATTAAGGAGCTTTCAGATACCCTCTTGGGTAACCTGCCTGAGCAGCTGGCCCAGACGGTTGGCTCTCAGTTGGCTACGCTGTCATCCATATCAAACTCGTCCAGGAGGCTCATTTCTTATGCGGCCGAAGGGGCGAGTAGAGCGGCGGGAACAGGCATTGCTCTACGAAGGCAAGCCTGGCTCCGCCTGTGTCATTTTGCGGAGGCCTTCAAGTCTTCCTTTGCCTACGCCCCCTTTGATGGGTCCTCTTTGTTTGGATCCAAGGTAAAGGACACATTGACCCGCTGCAAGCAAGAAGGTAAGACTTTGACTGCCGTAGGGGCACGATTTTCCACTCCCTTTCGGCCTTACCCCAAGGCTAAAAGAGGAGGGAAAATGTGGTTCCGTAGATCTCAGAAGTCTTATCCCTCACAGCAGGACGATCCCCCTTCTAGAGGCAGAGGAGGGGGAAATTCTTCTGGAAGACGCCGTCCCAGAGGCGGCAGAGGCCCCCGCAACACTGGAGACCGCGAGTCCTTTCGTGGCTCTTCAGCCTTTCACAGTCCCTGAGGGATTGCCCGACTGTGCAGCTCCAGAGCCAGTCAGGGGTCGTTTTTCGAGGCAACTAAAAGCCTGGGAAGGTATCACTCAGGACCGATGGGTGCTTCGAATTATCGCCGGAGGTTATGCCATCCCCTTTTCTCACTCCCCACCTCAGTCCAAAAAAATCCCGGACCTGCCACCCAGTCAACTGGAAATTGCAGCCTTAGAAGTTTCAAAGCTGCTTCAAAAAGGAGTCATCTAACCAGTCCCCGCAGACCAGATCGGATTAGGGACTTACTCAAGATTCTTTTTGGTGTCAAAAAAGACCGGGGACTTGAGGCCCATTTTGGATCTCAGCATTCTAAATCGTTCAGTCAAAAAGTCCAAGTTCCGAATGGTCACCCTACAATCCATTCTCCCACTGCTGGAGAAAGGTGTTTGGATGTGCTCCATAGATCTCAAGGACGCTTATTACCATATCATGGTACATCAAGCGTCCAGGAGACATCTGCGCTTCTGCCTAGGAGACGGTCATTTTCAGTTCCGTGCACTGTCTTTTGGTCTCACCACAGCCCCCAGGGTGTTCACCAAATGTTTGGCGGTCGTGACTGCTCACCTGAGAAGTCTAGGATTCCAGGTGTTTCCGTATCTAGACGACTGGCTCCTGACTGCCACCTCCAAGCATCTACTATTGCGGAGCCTACAAGCCACAATATCACTGGGCACTTCCCTTGGAATCACCTTCAATTGGCCAAAGTCTGTGTTGCTGCCATCTCAACGCACAAGATTCATCGGAGTAGAGATAGACTCAAACCGAATGCGGGTCTATCTACCTACAGAAAGGATACAAACCATACAGGCTCAAGTTCGAGCCTTACTTCCCAGATCCAAGGCCCCAGCCAGAATGGTCCTGCAGCTATTGGGATCTATGTCCGCCACGGTTCTTCTAGTTCCCCTAGCAAGGTTGCACATGAGAATTCTCCAGTGGCTTCTTTCAACACAGTGGTCCTTTCAGGATCTCCCTCTGTCACCTCATATGGATCACGGAAACCTGCAAACGGGACCTTCACTGGTGGCTGGTGCCCTCCAATCTGGATCAGGGATGACCCTTTGTTCCACCTCCTCCTGTGGCCACTTTGACTACGGACGCCTCCCAGATGGGGTGGGGGGGGGCATTCCCTGGGCAGGTCAGTCCAAGGCAAATGGCATTCGGAAGAGACCCTACTTCGTATCAACATCTTAGAAATGAGGGCGGTGTTTCTGTCCCTACAAGCCCTTCACGATTACCTCCCTCAGGGCGTAATTGCCATTCACTCAGACAACATGTCGGTAGTCTGGTACCTGAACAAGCAGGGAGGGACCAGATCATACCCCCTTTGCAGAGAGGCCATGAGAGTTTGGGAGTGGGCAGTGTCGACCAAACGATTTCTAGTGGCGACTCGTATTCCTTGCAAGTCCAATTTGATAGCCAACAGACTGAGCAGAACTATCCTCTCTCCACACGAGTGGTCTCTGAACATTACGGTTGCAAATCAGATTTTCAGCAAATGGGGAATTTCTTGTTGCGACCTCTTCGCAACCCCGCTGAATGCGAAGTGCAAAAAGTTCTTCTCCCTCACTCCGGCTCCGGGGGAGAGCCCTATGGACGCACTAGCCCATCCGTGGCCCACCGGCTTGCTATATGCTTTTCCCCCAGATGTCCTTCATGGATGCATCTGCAGTCATAACAAGTGGGTTGTCCTGTCGTCAGGCAGCCCTGCAGTCGGCCGGATTCCAAAATCCGGGTCCGGCTTCGGCTGATGTCGCACTCCACCCGACGTCATCTCTGTTGGTCTTGGGGTATAAAGCATCAGCCGACGCCATTTTCCTCAGTCTTTATGCCCGCTGCGGCGCTCAAGCAGAAGCTGTTCAAGTGCCGGGTCGGTCGGATCCAGAGATTACTTCTTCCGAATACTACCAAGACTTCTAAAGCTAAGTACCCGTTGGGGACTCTTTCTTGCCTCAGCCGATGTCAGAAAAGTTAACAATTGTTTAACCTGTGGGAAACAAATACCTCATAAAGATTTCCACTCTTACTGTCTGCCTTGTTTAGGCCCAGCCCACACACGTAGCAGCCTGTTCGGCCTGTGCTTTTCTTTTCAACAACTAACGCTAGAAGGCCGGTCGGAGTTTGCAGAACAGTTTTTCGTACTGATTTTGCGTACATTATGCCGCCGGATCCTCCGACTACCCAATCTTCAAAAACGAAGATAAAGACCGACACCGGGTCGGGCGGTTTCGGCCGCGGCCACGGCGCAAAAAACGACAAAGTGTCGGTTTCGCCGCGAAACCGAGAAAACTGCTCAAAGTACAGCTGAACCTATTCTTACAACTGAGGCCCTGCTACAATTCTTGAATCGACCTCAGAAATTTTACCCACTACGGTGGTTGACTTATCAGACACCATCCCCTGGATGTCTCTACCCCAGCACGTGGTGCTGCTAGGCCTCCAGCAGCCATGTCCATTAAGGCCTTCGCCAGGGCTAAAGCAGCCAAGACTACTAAATCAGTGCCTGTTAAACCCTCATCCAGGCCCTCTTCTAGTTCTCAAATGCTTTCTTTGGCAGAAGATTTAATTTCTTTAATTAGAGGATCTCAATCTCACCCAGACAGGGCCTCTCAGCCCCCAGAGAAGAGACCTAGGGCAGAGCCCCCTGAGCCAGCGTCTTCTGATGATTCTGCTGATGAATCAGACATAACTGACCAGCCTGAGGCTCCCTTCTCCAATTTTGAAGATTCTGATGCTGAAGAATCCATTCCAGCTGCTTCCCCACCAGAAGAATTCTCCTTTGGGGAAACCTTGCATGCCATGCGAGAACAGTTCCAATGGCAGCAACAGGATTTTCAGACTCCAGAAAAGACTTAGGACCTTTCTGCACCTCCCACAGCACAGGCCCTTAGCTATACCTCCTGTTCTCTCTGTGGTGGATGATGCTTTCAATGATGTTTGCTCTGCTCCAGATTCTTTACCCCCAGCCCCTGCCAAACCAGACAGATTTTACAGGGTGCCAGATACTCATCACCACTTGCAGACCCAGAAACTATATCCCAGGGTCCCAAGGCAGTAGCCGCGACCACAGCCCTATTCCTTCTGAAAGGGAAGCAAGGTCACTAGACAGATGGGGTAAAAAGGTCTACACTTCAGCTACTCTCTCAGCTAGAGCTTTAAACTGTCAGTTTCACATGATACAATACCAAGAGTTTATGCTTGATCAGTTAACTAAAAACTAACTACTGATGAATCTCTTGATAAGAAATATGTATTAGAGATGGTAAATAACATACAACAGGTTAGCAACCATTCCTTAAAATGTGGCTATGATGCACTGGAGGCTTCATTTAGATCAGCCATGACAGGCACAGTGATAAGAAGGCATGCATGGCTAAAGGAACAAGCTTTACGGATCATGTTAAAGCTAAGTTGCTAGATGCTCCTATGGACAAGACAAGTTTGTTTGGTACACCTGCCCAGCAGGTTATGAAGAAAATGGAAGAAAAGGCAAAATCTGTTCAAACTGCTAAAGCTTTCTTGCAGGTTCAACCCCAAGGTTTAGCAGGAACTGGCCTGCCAAAATTGGTCCTTTCCTGACTCCACAAAATTTCAAAGGGGCAGGAATAGACGTTCCAGAGGCAGAAACCAATCCAGAGGAGGTGCCTACAGAGGAACAGTGGCAAGGTAACAACAGAGGCACAGACACAGCCACTGCCACTACATCAGCACAACCACAGTGACTTAATCCTAAATCCGCCTACCAGGGAACAAATAGCAGCTCCTCTAGGCGGAAAGTTAACCTTATTTTCAAAGAACTGGCACTACATAACAAAAGACAAGTGGATTTTACAAACCATAGATCAAGGTTACGGTTTCACTTCCACACTTTACCAGTCAAAAGAGGAATGCCAAATCTACCTCCAAATCAAAAACAGAGGCTCTACGCCAGATAATGGAGTTAGCAAACATGAGAGCTGTGGAAAGAGTGCCAACAGCAGAACAAGGAAAGGGGTTCTACTCCAGACTATTCCTAGTTCCAAGAAAGGAAAAGTTGGAGACCAATTCTCGACCTGTCCACCTTAAATACATACATCATTGTCCCAAAATTCAAAATGCTGACCCTACAGCAACTTCTTCCCATGCTGGGCAAGGAGTCTTGGCTGGTAACTCTAGATCTCAAGGAGGCATACCTGCCCCCCATTCGACCACGCCCCCATTCGACCAATCTGCAGAAGATACCTCAGATTTCTTGCAGGATCAGAGCACTATCAATTCTCAGCATTGCCCTTTGTCTTATCTACTGCCCAGAGTATTCACAAAATGCCTGGCATCAGTAATCGCCCATTGCAGACTACAGGGAATTCAAATTTACCCATACCTGGACGACTGCCTGCTACAAGGGACAACAAAAGCAAGCTGACAACAGATTTACAAAGGGTCATTTACTTGCTACAAGGACTGGGATACACAGTCAATTTACAAAAGTCAAGGCTGATACCATCCCAAACAAGGACATTCTTGGAATTGGACACAGTACAACAAATGGCATTCCTGACTACAGAAAAACAAAAGAACTTCCTCTTTACTTCTTGGCACTAACAAAACTGAACAAGTTAACAGCAAGAAAATTTCTACAGGCCTTGGGCTTCATGGCATCATGCATAATCTTGGTCCCATTTGCCAGACTACATATGAGGAAACTACAGTGGTACCTAAAGAATTTATGGTCCCAACACAGACACAGTCTAGAAACAGAAATCCCACTAATTCCATGCTTAAAACAGGAGTTCCTATGGTGGGCTCAGGCATGCCAGTCAAACCCAGGCCTGCCCTTCCGCAGATGTCAACCAAGCCAGACCATCACAACAGACGCTTCAGACCTAGGATGCGCAGCCCACATGCTGGACAAATGCGTGCAAGGATTGTGGACACAGGATCAACTTCACCTGCACATCAATCTAAAAGAAATGCTGGCAGTAAAACTGGCAATCCAAAAGTTCAAACCATTCCTCAGAGGGCCAGTTGATGATAAGGACAGACAACACCACAGTCATGTGGTACATCAACAAACAGGGAGGCACTCATTCATACCCCTATGCAGAATGACCTTGGAGCTGTGGACCCTGGCACTCAGCTACAACATTCAGTTACAGGCAATATTTGTACCGGGAAAGACAATACTCTAGCAGACATACTAAGCAGAACCACCGGATGCCCACGAATGGAAGCTGCACCCGGACATCTTCAAGACCATCTCAAAGAAATGGGGAATGCCACAGATAGACCTATTCGCATCACCTCTCAATCACCAGCTCAAAAATTCTGCACAAGGACATTCCACCCACTAGCATGGAAAGTGGACTCACTCTCCTTCAACTGGAAAGGCCTAACAGCATATGCATTCCCACCTCTTCCTTTGATACACAAGGTACTACTAAAAATCAAGGAAGAACGCCCAAGGATAATCCTGATAGCCCCAACTGGCCAAGACAACACTGGTACCCACTAATGTCTCGAACAATGTGGCCAATACCCCTGATGCCTTTGATGTTAACTCAGAACAACTACAGCATCATACATCCAAACCTAAAACAACTGACTGCATATCACATAGCAGCAGCTAATCCAGAACTTTCCCAAAGAGTTAAAGACATTATTTTCAACAAGAAAGAACTATGCTGGAAAATGGAAAAAGTTTGTCATTTGGAGTACCGAAGAGGAAAAGATGTGTCAAACATAGATAACATTCTGGAGTATCTGGCCGAACATTCAGTGTCCTACTCCATCAAGATACATGCATCAGCTATTTCAGCAGAATACAGCTTTGATCCACCTGTTTTCAGGCAGTTCCTCAGAGGAATCAAGAATAAACCTCCAAGGAAACCACCATTACCAGCTTGGGACTTAAACTTTGTGCGTTGACACTAGCACCCTTTGAACCAGCAGCAACAGCAGACCTACAACACCTGTGGAAAACTGCTTTCCAAGGAGGGTTTCAGAACTACAGGCCTTAATGGCAGTGCAACCCTTCCTAATCTTCCACCAAGATAGCCTTGAGGACTAATCCTACATTTATGCCTAAGGTGGTATCCAGAGTATCTTTAAACCAGGCAATCCACCTACCTACCTTCTTTCCCAACCCACAAAACAGAGGGGAAGAATACTACCTTGGATGTACATAGACATTGGACAGAACAAAAATGACCAACTTTTTGTAGCCTATGCAACAGGAAGGGAAGGAAACAGACAATCTCCAAATGGACTGTTACTCCTTCCATGGAAAACCAATTCCACAGAACATAAGACCTCATTCTAAGGGCAACAGCCACTACCACAGCCTTCTTGTGGCACCAAAGACATTATTGAGGCGCTACTTGGACCTCCGTGCATACATTTGCCAAGCATTATAATTTGCCTCTTTATTCCAGATCCCGAGCAGGGTTTGCCACTGCTGTACTGCAAGGATCCTAAACACACCATAATCTACCTTTATCCTCCTCCCTAGTTGGCTATGGTATTCTACCCACTTGTTATGACTGCAGATGCATCCATGAAGGATATAGTACAGTTTTGTACCTCGAACTGGATAGCATCTGCAGTCCTGTGGTACAGCTAGCTGTTGGGGAGTCTTTTATGGTGTGTTTGTTTGTATATATGTACATATATGCTTATTGTTGTGTTTACTCTATCTATTTGGAAACATTGGCATCTATCCAAATTTTACCCTGCAAGAGGGCTACTGGCATCTGGGGCAAGAAACACTGAGGAAAATGGATGCTTTTATACCGCACCAACAACAGAGATGACGCCGGGTGGAGTGCGATCAGCCGGACGACTTTGAAAGGACAACCCACTTGTTATGACTGCAGATGCTATCCAGTTCGACATCTACATTTATGGTAGGTACAAAACTGTACTTTCCTCCTTCCCAGAGTGATCCAAAAGTCGTCTCACTTGGGGAGCAAAATGATCTTAGTTGCTCCTTACTGGCCTCGTCAGGTATGGTTCCCCTATCTTCGGAAATATGCACTGGAAGGTCCATGGTTCCTGGATCAGATCCCAGACCTATTAGTTCATCAGTCGGGACTACTCCACCAGTCCCTACACACCTTGAAATTGACAGCTTGGCTCCTCCTCTTCCGACTATAGTCAGGAATCATACCTTAGACCCGGAAGTTGTACACATCTTATCTTCGGCCCACAAGTCTGCCACTAAGAAATTGTATTCTAGCAAATGGAAGAGATTTGCTATTTGGGCTTAACTCCGGGGTCTGGATGCCATCACTATTCCCGTATCAGAAGTCCTGAAATTTCTAATTTCCCTTTTCAATCAAGGCTCTTCAGTCTCTACCATCAAGGTTCAATTGGCAGCTATTTCCAATTTTCACGAGTCTATAAACCCACCTTTAATGAGCAACAGATTGTGTAAGACCTTCATGAAAGGTGCTGCTTTTCGACCTCCAATTTCTCATCCTGCTCCTCCATGGGATCTCGATGTGGTGTTACGTGCCTTAACTTCCTCCCCCTTCGAACCGGCAGCAACATGTGATTTAAAATTTCTATCGTGGAAAACTGCCTTTCTGGTTGCGATTACTTCTGCCAGAAGGGTTTCAGAGCTTCAAGCTCTGTCTGTAAAACCTCCGTACTTGGTTTTTCACAAAGATAGAGTATCTCTCAGGCCAAAACCATCCTTTGTCCCTAAGGTTTGTTCCAGTTTTTGCCTACAACAACAGTCATTAGAACTTCCAGTTTTCTTTCCAAAGTACTCAAACAAAGCAGAATACATATTCCACACATTAGATGTCCACAGGCAATTGCGTTTTTATTTAGATAGGACCAAACAAACAAGGAAAACAGATCAATTGTTTGTATCCTTTTCGGATAATAAATTGGGCAAAGCCGTCACAAAGGTCACTATTGCCAAATGGATCAGGGACTGTATTACTCAAGCTTATTCCTCTTCTAATAAAGAGCTTACGACCTCGGTCAAAACTCATTCTACAAGAGCTATGGCTACTTCAATAGCATTCCATTCTAAGCTTGCCATTAGTGACATTTGTGCTGCGGCTACGTGGTCTTCCCCGCACACTTTCATTTCTCACTACAAATTGGATGTGGCATCTAGGGGACGAGCTTCATTTGGTTCCACAGTGCTCAGGAGTGTTTTCCAGTGAGCCACCCAGGATTTAGGTGCTAGGGACGCTGTCCCATCAGTACAGAATGTAGGCGAGATAGGATCACATAACATCTTTTAGTTATGTACTTACCATAACTTTAGATGTTTGGGATCCATCTCGCCTACATTCCCAATAACCCACCCTCCTTCGTCCTTACTTGGAGATCAGAGGAGATCAGAAGGTCCGAATCCTGTTTCATCTTGAAACATCTGGCAATGTTATATAAACAAGTTATGTATGTGTGCATGAATGCGGACAAACAAGATCTGGGGGATTAGTGGTGGTGCATCCTGGGATAGAAAATAGCTCAGCCAATAAGAGGCTTCGCTCTATAGCATAGCGTGCCGAGTCGGAGCCGAGGGATCGGCTCCGAGCCCATCAGTACAGAATGTAGGAGAGATGGATCCCAAACATCTAAAGTTATGGTAAGTACATAACTAAAAGTTTTGCAAGTGTAATAGTTGGCAGACTTTAAAAAAAAAGTTCATACAGAACACACTGTCAGAAAAACTTGGTGAGCAAATTTGTTTTTTTTTACCATGGCAGACAAGGCCCAAGATTTTAAGAAGTGGTCAGCCTGTGGCCAAAAAGTTCCCTTTAGGACCCATGTTCTTTATGCATATACTATTTTGAGAGCTGTAGCTATTGTGTTTTTGCGCTTTATGAACATACTCTCTGGTTGAAGACCACCTGGACTCTAATCTTGAGGCACATGCTTCTTTTGATACCAGGGTGTCACTTGTCCGGTCAGGATAAAACAGACCAACGATTGTGGGTTCGGTTCACGCAGCTTTATTACACGCACACATCAGAATTAAGGCTTAGTAACTTAAACTTACAGACTGACTACCACACTCGTACATATTACCACTCTGGTTGTTTCTCAAAATGGCATTGCTGTCTGCATGTGCTCACTTTGTATGCACGTGCCTATACTTGGAAATGCTTCTTAAAGATACAACACTCACTCTGTGCTACACAGGGTATTACAAGGATTCCAGGGCAAGTTGGTTCTGAAGAGTCTTCTTCCCACCTAAGCATGAGCATAGACATCATCTACTTGGCAGGTTTCTTCTCCTTCTGAGAGAGTCCAGAAATGGCGATTCCTGAAGAAGCAGGGCTTGGAGAAAACTGCAAAATGTTTTTTCCTGATCAGACTGTACGTTTTGGGTCCAACTCCAAAGCGCTTGGATCTGGTGTCCAAGTCATTAACACCTTCTCCACACTTCTCACTGGAGCCAGTGAGTTGTAGGCTCAGTTCAGTTTTCTTGCACTAGAGGCTACCTTGACTATCTTCAGTGACGTCTTCATTGAAGTCTTTTTCTGTTGCCAAGGAGCCTCTCCTGAAACTGAAGTTGACAGAGTGATGTAGAAGTTTCTTTGTATACATATCCTCCCTGGGTTTCTCCCATGGGATGCACTGGGCCCAGCTTCTTCATTCATCCTTGGTATCATATTACGATCTGGCCGAAGAATACGAGCCTCCTCACGGCACCTTGATTTGGAGCCAGTAGACTGTTTTCTTTACTTGTTCGACTCTGTCAGAGTGTGACAAATCCCTGAGCCAAAGCCTAAATCTCAAGAAGGATTAACACTAAATTTCAGGGCCATGTTCTCCCTTTCTGTGCCTGATAGGTTGACTCTATTGTCAGCCTTGGAGCTGGGGGTGGATTGGAGTGGAGAGTGCTCCTCCTGCCCATTTTTCAGATCCGAGAAGTATTTCTTAGTCTCCTATTGCATTCTCTGGGTTGATATATCTGAAAAGGTTCTTTCCAGACCGGGAGAAGATGGGTCTCTGCTAAGCTCAGCTCCATCTTGACCCCCTTTGGATTCTGTGTTTGAGCTCCTACATCCTTATCAGGGCAGTCTGCCACTTAAAGCCTTGGAGATGCTCTCTACATGTGTTCCCAGTATGATTGTTTAAAAAAAAAAAAAAAACTCCCCAGAAATAGCAGGGTCCTAGGAAACTGACTTGTAAAAGGAGACATGGATTCCTTCCCTGATTAGTCATGGAAGAGACAGACTTGGATGACTGAGAACGGTCTCCCCAGTTCTCTGTAAGAATAACCTTTTGCGATTTATACTGGAACTGATTTAAGCAGGGGGTTAGTCCACCAGTAGAGTTTCTTCTGAGGAGTCTGTATTCCTCAAGGCTTTTGGGTCTGGCTTTTCTACCTCTTGGGTAGTGCCACCTGATACATGTGGAAGGATCCTGATGATATGGAGCTGTTCAGTGTAAAAAAAAAAACAAAAACAAAAAAAAAAAACCCCCCGAGAAGATCTTGGTAGTCCCAAAGGACTGGTAGATGTCATGGATCTGGTGACATCCAGCAAGAAGCTGAGCTTTCGGAAGAGAGCACATCTGTCCATCCCCAAACAGGGAGTAGAGGTTGTTGTACAGGTTTGAAAAACAGGTGTGTGTGTCAGCGACTTTTGCACTTGGAGCACTGAAGTGTTTCCAGAGGGACCTGACCAAAGAACTTTTTTTTGTCTCTCTCCAGTTATCTTGCAAGCAGATATCAACAAAACAGTGGTGTCCCAATTGTCTACCCTACAGTCCATGTCCAGCTTATCCATACAGCTGCTTTCTGATGCAGCTGATGGTACAGCTACAGGCACCAGCATAGCCAGCCACTGGCACACCTGGATCAGATTGTGTGACATTGTGGAAGGTTTGAAGACATCACCCGTTAACAAACCTTTGATGGTTTGACACACTTTCGAACTAAAAGCCAAGGAAACTCTCTCCAGGAGTGAACAGGATGGTAAAACCATTTGGGATCTGCTTCTCCACTCCTCAAAACTGGTTCTAGGAATTTAGAGGGGAGGGAAGATGTGGTTCAGAAATTCTCTTGGGTTTAACATTTTCAATAGATGTCACATTAGGAACAGAGGCAGACATCAGAATCAAGGATTTTGTGTTCCCTTCACCAGATGGATTCTATCAGTGCTCCTGAAGGATTGTTGGACAACTGTACTCCTAGAGGCAGTTGGAGAGCACTTATCCCTGCACCCTCAAGCCTGGCAGTCCATCACAAGAGGTACATGGATGCTGAGGATAATCACCAGAAGTTGCACCATTTCCATTTGTTTCACCTTTTCAAAGGAAGAGAAGGATCCCCATCCTTCCACTTAGTGAAATGTAATCTGAAGCAGCAGAAGTTTAAAGCTGTTTTGGGGGGGTATGTCATCCAGCTGGTCCCCCTAGACCATTTAGGATCCAGTCTATTCCAGGTTTTTAGTCCCAAAAAGACAGGGGACCTCAGGCCAGTTTTGGACATAAGCCATCTCCAAGTTCCAGATGGCCATGGTTCAGTCCATTCCGCCTCTACTGAGGAAGGACGATGGGATTTGCTTTGTAGTTCTCCAGAATGCCTATTATCACATCAAAAATAGAGAGGCAGTTCAGGAAATTTCTCCATTTCTGTCTGGGGTGGGGGGCAACTGCTTCCAATTCAGGGCCCTGCCTTTGTCTCACCACAGCCCTCCAGGTGTTCATCAGATGCATGACAAAGGTGTCAGAGTATCTCAGGCTGTTCGGGTTCTGGGTGTCGCCATATTTAGTTGGTGGTCTTCTCACTGCTCCAACCAGGAATCTTCTAACCCAGCAGCAAGAGTTTTTTTCTCCAACTTGCTCATAGTTTGGGTATTAGTCAAGCAAAAAGCCAGTTGGCACTGACAAACCAGTAGAGCTTATTGGATGACACCGAAGTATGATCAGCCGATTTAGCCAAACACCTGGAGCCTAGGATTTCATCCCTGGTTCATGTAGCTATTCAGGTTCTCTAATATTCCTCTTTTTACTACTTTGGCCGCTAGGGCTAATGGCTTCAACCGTTGCGTTAGTTCCTCTAGCCAGATATACGAGTTCTTCAGTGGACCCTGTCAGTATGATGGTTCCAATTGTCTAACACCCCCATTTGTGGTCTCATCAGTTGGTGGTTGACTGCCTTGGGGATTCTGGAAGGTTGACCATTCTCACCATCTCCAGTGGCTGCAGTAAACGCGGACACTTCCCTCCTGGGTGGGGGGTCATTTCAAAGGGAAGAAGGTCCAAGGCTCAGTCATGGTCACCACTGGAGGCCATTCTTCTCATTAATGTCTTTGAGATGAAAGGAGTCCTCACGTGGTGTGCTTTTACAGGACTCCTTTCCCAAAGGTGTGATTTCTGTACCAACAACTTAGCAGTGGTCTGATTATATCACCAAACAGGGAAGAACCTGATCATATCCACTTTGCTGGGAAGCCATGAGTGTTGCAGTGGTCCATGTCTTTCCATCACTTAATCATTGCAGCGCACATCCTGGAGACTCAAGTGCTTTAGCAGACAAGTTGAGCAGGTCTGTCAAGCAGACTTGTTGGAATACAAATATTCATTCACTGGGGCCAACCTTGCTGCTGTCTTTTTTGCTTCATATCAAAACAACACATTCAGCCATTTCTTAGCCCTGATTCCCTCCCAACAGGGTCAGTCACTGAGGGATGCTGTAGTCCACGATAGGCCCTGGATCTTCTGTATGCTTTTCCTCCCATACCCTTAGCAAAATGTATTCAGAAAGCCAGGAGGTGCAAGGCCAATATAATCCTTAGTGCCCCTTTTTGGCCCTGGCAGGTTTGGTTTCCTTTCTTTTGGCCTCTTTAGTACATCTCCCAGGATGCTGGAATTAAATCCCAGATCTTCTGAGTCACCCACCTGGGCAGCCTCACCTGGACCTGAACGCCATAAAGCTGACTGCATTATTCCTTCAATTCTAATGATGGTCAGAGATGACGGGCTGTGTTCTGTGGCCCACATCTTAACCGCTGTACAAAAGCCAGATATGAGAAAGGTTTACCTTAGCAGGTGGAAGAGATTTTCAGTGTGAGCATCTTGTAAACGATTTGATCCCTTTTCAGCATCTCTTCATCTATTTGGGACTTCTTGTCAGATCTTTTCCAAAAAGGCTATAGTTTTTCAGCTATCAAAGTAAACCACCATTTCCAGTTTTCATATTGGGCATAATCAAACCTAGCTCGCTTCCCTGAAACTTTCAAAAGCCTTTCTAAACTTGACTTCTCTGTTGCAGTCTCCAATAAGGGATCCTGTCCCTCCATGGAATATTACAATTAATGCTGCATGCATTTTAACTCTTACCTTTCTAACCTGCAGCCACAGCACACTTAAAAAATGGTTTTCCAAGTAAGCTATATTTTGTGGCTGTTACTTCAGAATTGCAAGGTCTGTCCTTTAAAACCAACATATATCATCTTCCATAAGGACAGGGTGTCTTAGAGACCAAATTCCAGTTTTCTTCCGAAGGTGGCATCCGAAATAAACCTTAAGCAGTCTATCGAAACCAAGTTCTTTCCAATAAAGAAGAATATACCTTTATTGGATGGTCCTAGACCACTCAACCTTTACCTACACTGGGCTAGTAACATTAGAAATTCTGATCTTCTTTTTGTTGCCTTCACTGAAGCGAAAATGTATCAAGTCACTCTCCCTCGCTGGCTTTCTGATTTCATAATGTTAGCTTATGAAAAGATGGATTTGCCTTTATATATAGATAACCAAAAGCTTATTCTGCAAGAGCAGTAGCTACTTTTACAACCTTTCTTCATAGAGTTCCTATGGAACTAAATTTGTGTAGCAACAACTTGGCCAACTGTTCGCTCCTTTGTGTTGTGTTCATGTCCACCTTTCTTGGGAATATTCTTCCTTGATGCCACCCAGGTGTGTTTTGTAGCAGTCAAAAAGTTGAGGAGAAAATGCATCAGACCCAACATCTTAAAGCACATTTTTGTCTTGGATACATTTGAAGTCTTTTTTCGCGACTGCAACTCATTGTTGGAGGTACGAGAACTTGAATGGCAACTCATTTTGGGTGTGGACACTTCCCCGGGACTTAATGATAATATCGGTGTTAAATGTGCTTTAAGATGGAGGGTCTGATGCATGTGTTCCCCCACTTTTTGATCACTTATTTTTAGCTTTCCTAGCTGGCACTAAGTGTTGCTACTAATTGTTGCTTTTTAGCTGTTTCACAGACATTGACTGCACATGCATATGGATCAGTTTAGTGTCTGCTTTCAGCACAGATGTGATCCATGGGATGTTTGATACTGTGTTTTCTTTGGTGGGAGTATTTTATGATGTGTTTGTCATTGGCTTTCTTTAATTTCACCCCTTGGTAATCTGTTGACTTTTTATGAATGGACTTTGACCGTGTTCTCTTGTTATATTAACATGTGCAATTATTTCATTTTATGTATTATTTTCTGAAGTTGTTCTGTTCAACATTTAAAGGAACGAAAGCGCTCAGTTTTGTCTCGAAAGCTTCATTTCTCTTGGTACTTTTTAAAGTGTTACTAGTTATAAGTTACATTGCTTTTTAGTTTTGTCAGTTGTGTTTGCATATGTGTGTGTGTGTATATATACATATGTACACACACACACACGTGTCTGTACTTGTGTGTCGAGTACATGTGTGTATATAGGTTCATACGTGTACTTGGCTAATGGCCCTGAAGCCTTTAAAACCCTAGACCATAGGATTATACTGGCATCATGCCACCCAACCTTAGTTCCTAGTGCCTCTGTCGAGTAGCGGCACAGGAGTGATCCCCGGGGTGAATTTTCTATTTCTCATCCACTCATCAAGATTCCTCTTGAAGTGGGCCAGTGAGGTGCTCTGCTTGACATGTATGGGAAGTCTGTTCCATAGCATGGGCAGTCTCTGGGTTATGAACCTGTCTTTACAACATGTTCTGTTGATTGTGCGAATGAGTTTGAGGTCTCTGGAGCATGTGGTGAGGGATTGAGATTTCTTTAGATGCAGCATTTCTAACAGAACTGGGTCAGACATGGCTTTGTAAGTAAAGCAGAGATCGCATCTAAGTAGGCAATATGAGATGGAAAATAGTTTTGAGTCTGACCATATAGGACAAGTGTTTAAGGCCTAGGATCCTCTTTGTGAGGTACTTTTGTTGTTGCAGGTGTCTAGTGAGGTACATGCAAAATGGAGCATTGTACTCTGATTGCCTTAATGAGGAAAGAGTAGAAAGAGACTGGTCTCTCTCTTCCTGGATGCAAAACCCTTAGTAATGAGATGTGCCACATAGAAGAACTTTCTGACCACAGTGACAATGTGGTGGTCAAGAGAGGTTGCTGTCAACCTGTGTTTCTAGATCTGTTATAACGCCTTCTGTGTTGAGTGGACTACCATCGATGTAGTAATTCAAGGGAACCGGGTTTTTCCC
>NC_056743.1:666559796-666675550 GCF_019279795.1 Protopterus annectens
TGCAAGTGTAGGCATTGACAGGTGGTGTTACGGTCACCATATACAAATCATGTTGTTCATTTTGCAAAGTTGAACTCTTTTTGCTATTGAGAAAGCATTGGCTGATGAGCTATGTTTCTTTGTGAGTGCAGTCATTTTTTTCCTGTTTATTTTAAATTTATTCTGCAGTTTTTTTGGTTGACTATATATTTTATTTTTTAAAGAAGTGTTTTTTGGTAGACAGCTTACACCTGAAGACTACCTAACATTATTTGTAGGCTGACCACAACTTTCTTTAGTAAGCTGCCTTAAGTTAAATAAAGTGGCCAGATTTCAATGACTAAAAATTCTTCCTTCAGATTTTACTGAGGCATACCAACATGAATGCTTTTTTGTGGAATAAGATGAATGAAAAAAAGTAGATAGTTGGCAATACAGAAAAAAAATGTTTGCGTATAACTATTGGATATAACTATAGGGATATTGATGGCTCTTGCAACAGGTGTAGCAAAACTGCTCAGACATCTGCATAGACTGAGTTACATACATTGTCCCCCTTTAAAGTAAATCCTACATCAGTACCATAACCTTCAACAGAACTCAGGAGCTTTCAACTACAACATAAAGTTTACCAGCATTTTATAGTAGAAACTTCCCAGGAGACTGCTTTGGCCTCCTGTTGAGAAGAAACTTCCCAGGAGACTGCTTTGGCCTCCTGTTGAGAAGAAAGGGATGCTCTTCACATTGGTCACTGTTGCAGCAGCCCAAGTTATTTGGGTTATATTCTGTATAGGGTATAGCAACTGACTAACTTCCAAAGTTTAGGATACATGCCACGCTCCCAAATTATCGAGCTGAGATGACTCAAAAGGTTTGGGTGCCGACCCCTTCAAAACTTTCCTAGTGCCAGGGACAGTTCTTTGTGTCCATTAGAGAACGGGTTTGCTAATGCTGTTCTTTTGCTGGGTAGAAAGTTCCTTTTGGGGGAAAAAAACCTTCCACATAACTTTTTGTAAAAAATAACTGTAAAGCAAATTTACTTCTAAGCAGGGAAAAAAGGTCTGTTTTGTCACTTGTGTACTTTTAAAGGTGTGCTTGTTTTTTTTTCTTCTGTAGTAAAACAATGTAACTAGTTGTTAAAGCTATGTTTTCTGTGGAGAAACTGATCTGGAGTAGTGACTTCATTTGTCAGCAACCTGTGGGCCTTGGATCCGATATCGGATCTGAGCCGGCAACTGTTTATACAGCTATGGATTCGAGCTCCTAGCTCCTCCCCTCACCCATAATCCCCTGCCAACCCCAAATGACCTCAGATCTAGTTTGCCGCTCTAGCGTGTGTCAGCTGGATTTTGATGATCTGGCCACTTTTGAGATGAGTGTTCCTATTTTTATCTCTTTAGCCCTTTTTTCTGTCAGTAGTTAGTGTGTGTGTATTAGGCTTCCCCTTAGTCTGTTCTTTTTTTGAATTTTTTAGTGTTACCCTCCCCTCGCTGGTCGTTAGTGTGTGATTGTGTGTGTTTGCGTTTGGGGCCTTGTGTGTTTGAGTAGTGTTTCTTACTTTTGGGACATGTCTGAGGCCCCAAAGCCTATGTTTTCTAAATGCACCGAGTGTGGCCATAAGCTCTCCCCAGCGGATGGCCACACTCTGTGTGTTCTGTGCCTTGGGGTTGAACACCTGTCCTCAGGATGCACAATTTGTGCAGGGTTCAACCCCAGGGCACTGAAAGAGTGGAGGTCGAAGCTTTTCCTGGCGGGACTTTTGCCTCCGGAGTCGGCTTCGGCCTCCGCTACTCCCGTGGCACCTCCCCAGCCTGTGGTGGTGGCCACTCCTGCCCCCCTTCCTCCGGCCGGGATTCAAACTCCCACTAAAGCGCCGGAGGATAGGGAGGCCAGGAGGGCAAAACTGAGGGAGAAGCACCACAAGCGGCTGGCCGAAGCCTCCGCTTCACCCCCCCCCCCCCCCAGCTAAGCAGGCTTCTTCCTCCACGGCTTCCAGGTCCCCTCCTCCTCGGCTCCGATCACCTTGCTTCTCCCCGGGACCGGAGGAGGAGGAGACCCGATCTCCGTCGAGGTCATTGAGGTGGCACTCAGGCCTGCCTCGGTGGCCTCGTCGAGATCCACTTACAGCCTGTCTGATGCAGACTTGGACCGGATGATAAGGTTCATCCAGGCCCAGCTGCAGATGGGAGTGCTCCTGCCTCCCCCCACTTCGGGGGGGGGGGCTCGACCCCTTTTTTTGCTCCGATAGCTCCTTCTCTGACCCGCTTTCTGGGTTCAGAGTGCTTCGAGCCGGGCAGCGTTGGAGCCGGGGGTGGGTCGGCACAGACGGTACTGGGTACTTCAGATCCGACCCTACCCTCGAGTCTGTCGGTTCCATTGTCTGATCCGACCTCTCGGAGCCGTGGCCCGAGCTTCGGATCCGAGGGATTGTGTGCCTTCGGTTCCGTCCAGGTCGGAGCACACTGGTCCCTCAGATCCAACTGTCTCTGCGCCGGTTCCGATCCCTTCATTGGATCCGAGTGGGAGTCGGCTCACGGAGCCCAGGGAGAGCGGCTCCCCCTCGGACTTCAGTGTAGTGGAGAGGGCTCTGTTGAGAGCATCCAGACCTCCGGCCCTTGTCTCTGCTCCACCCTCCACTCCCTGTCTGCTGGGTCATGCTTCCATCACCCGGCCACAGGGACAGCCTGCTTCGATGTCCCAGGTTGTTCCTTTGGAACAGGACATTGCTGGTGAGACCTCCTCGGACAACCCCCCCCCCCCCCCGAGGAAGTGTCTCGCAAGCATAAGTGTAAGAGGAGGCATGTGGACTCCCCCGAATCCTTAACAGGGGACACTGACTTGGATGAAGGGGAAGGCTCCCCAAGGTCACCCCCTGAGGATGTCTCCTTTGGAGACATCATGGAAATGCTCAGGCTCGGGGGGGGTGGTCTGCCCCCAAGGCTTCCTCTGAGTCCATGTTCCTGGAGGCATTCGAAGCAGGCCTGTCTACCTCTTGGGTGTTCCCTCCGGCTGACCCCCTGGTGGACCTTGTGACCACCAGGGCGTGGAAGGAGCCAGACACTGTTGAGCCAATTCCCAAGCACCCGGATAGGATTTTAAGCCCCCTCCCCCTGCAGACAGGCCCCACTGGAGCAAGGGCCCCCCTGTAGATGCCATGTTGATGGCGGCAGCCACTAAGAGGGAACTAGCTCAGGAGAGCCCCTCGGTCCATCCTCCGAGCAAGGAGTCTCGCTTGATGGATCGCCTTTGGAAGTGGGTATTCAGTTCAGCGACCTTCTCAGTAAGGTCTCTGAACTACATGGCACATGTCATCAGGGTGCAGCGGGATCTTATTAAAGAATACACAGCTTCCCCCCCGGAATCCATGTCGGCGTAGGACAAGCAATTGTACTCCACTCGTATGGCCACTCTGAGATCTGTTTCTAATACCTCTATGCGGCTGTCCTCACGCAACTGAGGGAGCCGCTAGAGCTAGCGGAGCAGGCCTAGTTATGAGACGCCAGGCCTGGCTCCGACATTGTGACTTCGCGGAGCCCTTCAAGGCGTCCTTTGCGAATGCCCCCTTTGATGGTTCTGCTTTGTTTGGCAAGACCGTTCGCGAGACACTTGTGCAGAGCAAGAAGGACGGGAAGACGTCTGCCGTCGGAGTCTGCTTCCCTGCTCCCCAGAGGTCCTTTTCCAAGAACCAAAAGGGACAGAAGAAGATGTGGTTCTAGAAATCACAACATTCCCAACCTGCTCCGGACAACCAGTCCTTCCTTGGCAGAGGAGGACGGGGAGGACGCCGCCCTAGAGGCAGAGGGGCTCTGAGAAATTTTGGGTCTAGAGAATCCTTCTGTGATCGGCCCACGCAACAGCCCTGAAGGGTTGCCCGACTGTTCCACTCTGGAGGCAGTCAGGGGGCGCTTCTCGAGGCATCTGGCGGCATGGGAGTCAATCACGTCAGACCGCTGGGTGCTTCGGATTATGTCCAGAGGTTACAAAATCCCTATGCTACATGTTCCCAGACTCAAGAACCTCCCCGATGTACCACCCGATCAGAGGGAGGCTGCAGCCGCAGAAATCCAGCAGCTGCTAGAAAAAAGGGCCATCCAACCCGTCCCCCCAGACCAGCTCGGATTAGGGTTTTACTCCAGGTTCTTTTTTGGTGCCAAAAAAAGACTGGGGACCTGAGACCAATTCTAGACCTTTCCCTCTTGAACCTGTCGGTAACCAAGGAGAAATTCCGAATGGTCACTCTTCAATCCATTCTCCCCCTGTTGTGGGAGAATGACTGGATGTGCTCAATAGACCTAAAGGATGCGTACTACCACATTTTAATGGACAGACGATCCAGGAGGTTTCTCCGCTTCCGGCTGGGAGCCAGCCACTATCAGTTCAGGGTCCTTCCCTTTGGCCTCAGCACAGCCCCCAGGGTGTTCACCAAAGTTTTAGCAGTGATAGCGGCCCACCTGAGACTTCAGGGAATGCAGGTCTTCCCGTACCTGGACGACTAGCTCCTGACCGCCCCAAGAAGGCATCTACTCTGCTCAGCCAGAGATTTTTTTTTTCACCTAGCCCCCCCAGTTAGGCATCACGATCAATATGGACAAATCCTCCCTTGCTCCGACACAAGTGATAGACTTCATAGGGGCCAGATTAGATACGAGAAGTTTGCGAGCCTACCTCACTTCGGAACGACTACAGAATCTGAGTTTACATGGGCGGGCCATCCTCCAATCAGAAGCTCCACCCGCGGAATTGGTCCTGAGGGCACTGGGCTCTATGGCAGCGGCAATTACACTCCTTCCATGCGCTCGCCTAAACATGAGGGTACTACAGTGGACCCTCCATACGCTCGCCTAAACATGAGGGTACTACAGTGGACCCTTCAAGTACAATGGTCCTTTCAGCTTCTTCCTCTCAATCACCCTGTCTCTATCAGCAAGGCTTGCAGGAGGGCCTTGTTATGGTGGCTTCATTCCCTAGACCTCCATACAGGTCGCCCCTTCTGCGCTCCACCCCCTCTCGTCACGGTGACCACGGACGCTTCTTGCCTCGGGTGGGGGGGGGCATTGCTCAGGCAGAACAGTCTAAGGCACATGGAACGACACAGAGACCTCCCTGCATATCAATGTTCTGGAGATGAGGGCAGTGCTATTGGCGTTGCAAGCACTTCACAACCTTCTTCCCGTAGGAACTATTGCGATACAGACTGACAACATGTCAGTTGTCTGGTATATCAACAAACGGGGGAACCAGGTCTTATCCTCTCTGCCGAGAGGCCATGAGACTGTGGGAATGGGCGATCTCCACCAACCGCTTTCTGATTGCAGCGCACATTCCGGTCCAACATTCTGGCGGACAAACTCAGCCGCACTATTCTTTCCCCTTACGATTTGTCTCTCAACTCCCGAGTAGCGAAGCGGATTTTTGCAAAATGGGGGCAACCCTGCTGCGATCTTTTTGCCTCTCCCTCAAATACGAAATGCGACCGCTTCTTCGCCCTGATTCCCCCACCAGGGGAAGCCCCGAGAGATGCTCTAGTGCATGCTTGGCTGCCCGGTCTACTTTATGCCTATCCTCCTCTACCCCTGATGCTAAAGATGTTACAGAAAGCCTCTCGGTTGGGGAGCAAAATGATCCTCTCTGCCCCATTCTGGCCTCGACAAACCTGGTTCCCTTACCTGTGGTCTCACTTGGTGAATCCTCCCTGGATTCTGGATCCCAGCCCGGATCTGATATCCCACCCATCAGGCTTACCGACCCCGAATCTGGACAACCTGAAGCCAACAGCTTGGCTGCTCCAGTTCCACTCTTAATTAGGACTCTCGGTATCTCTTCACCAGTCAAAGCCATCTTGGTGGCAGCGCATAAACCTTCCACCAGGAAGATTTACCGCAGTACATGGAAGCGCTTCTCTGTTTGGGCGGAACATCATAATCTGGACCCCTTCATTGCTCCGCTAACTTCCGTTTTGGACTTCCTTACCGGGCTTTTTCAACAAGGGGCTAGCTGTTCGACAGTCAAGGTACAATTGGCAGTCATCTCCCATTACCATGTAGCACACGAGACAGGTCCTTTGATGTCAGCTAAACTATGTAAAACCTTCCTCAAGGGTACCTTTCTGCTCAGGCTCCCTATCAAAGAAGCCATACCCCCTTGGGACCTATCGCTAGTTCTTCAGGCCTTGACTGCTTCTCCCTTTGAACCAGCTGCCTCGGCTGATCTTAAATACCTGTCTTGGAAAACAGCATTCCTGGTAGCCATCACTTCTGCGAAAAGAGTTTCGCAACTTCAAGCTCTTTCCGTAAAACCCCTTTACTTGGTTTTTCATCAGGATAGAGTGTACCTCAGGACCAATCCATCCTTTCTACCTAAGGTGGCCTCAGAAACCAATATCAATCAGTCCATTAACTTCCTGTTTTCTTCCCTAATTATCAAAATAAAGGAGAATACAAGCTGCATTCATTAGATGTGCACAGGCAGCTGCGTTTCTGTATTCATAGGACTGCTGGTCACAGACAATCTGATCAGCTGTTCATTTCCTTTGCCAAATTCAATTTGGGTAAAGCCGTTTCGAAGGTCACCTTATCACACTGGATTTCCCAATGTATCCTTCTAGCTTATGAGGCTTCTGGGAGGCCCGCTCCTCAAAGGGTTCGTGCACACTCCACTTGTTCCATATCTACTTCTACTGCGTTCAGATCTAGAGTCCCCTTGGATGATATTTGCTCGGCAGCCACTTGGGCCTCATCTCATACCTTTATTAACCACTGCAAACTGGACGTCATTTCCAGAGGGAGAGCATCCTTTGGCTCCGCAGTGCTCCGGAACATCCTTCCATGATGGCCACCCAAGATTCAGGTAGCTGGGGACTCTGTCCTACAGGTTGCTGACAAATGAAGTCCCTACTCCAGATTAAGAAGTTATGTACTCACCATAATGTTCCATCTGAGTAGGTGGCTTCATTTGTCTGCAACCATCTCCCCTTCCTTCCCCCTGGCCTTCAGAAGAGTTAGATGGTGGTATTATTCCTGCCTTTTCCTGTTGGGTTACCTTTTTAGGTATATATAGGATGGCAAACTTGATCTGAGGTCATTTGGGGTTGGCAGGGGATTATGGGTGAGTGGAGGAGCTAGGAGCTCGGATCCATAGCTGTATAAATAGTCGCCAGCTCGGATCTGATATCAGATCCAAGACCCACAGGTTGCAGACAAATGAAGCCACCTACTCAGATGGAACGTTATGGTGAGTACATAACTTCTTATTTTACTTTTTGTGCCTGGGGAAAGTATTTGAGGTGCTTTGTAGTGTGTGTTTGTGGGAAGAGTTGCTTTTGTTTTCTTACAGACTGTTGCTGCTTTCCCTGGGAGACCAGCATCTCTTTTGGATTGTACATGAACCAACCACAAAAAAATGAAACATTAACTAAGCAGCCTTTGCCATCCATCACAGCAGGCTGGTAATTTACAACAGCCGCCTGTGAGTGTCTGTCCTGTGGCTACAACTGGTTTCTTGGACAACTTACATTTTTATTCAGTTCCCTCTGGTGTTGTCCCTACATCCACCATGGAGTGGGAGTTGGCCATGTTCTCTGCAGCCATAGAGTCCTCTCAGCAGGCAAGGACAAATTATTTCTTGTCAGTCATAAGAGAAGAAGCAGGGAATGTCCCCTTGCTTAACCAGAAAGTTTCCATCCCCTAAAAAAGCTTACTGACAATACTAGGTCTTTTTGCTCTAACTTTTCTGTCAAAAAAGGCAGGGAACAAAATGTTTTGTTTCTCTGGATGGGAGTCTTTTCTTGGGCTTGGCTTGGGGTCTTATGCAAGCTGTTTTTTCTTTCTTTTAATGTATGTCCTTCCTTTCTTTTAATGCATGTCCTTCCATTCACTGGTTGCAGTATTTTTAACCTTTGGGATTTGTCCGCACTGTATACAAAAGCCTACCAGTGTTTATAGTACACTGTACATGACACACATGCTTCTCGCGTAGCATAGGGCATAAAGGTGAAGTCCGGACGTACCATCCTGTGAATTTTTTTGCTACCTGTCCAAACCATCTCTTGATTGTCGGTCTGAACTTTGTAATTCTTGGAGCCAGTCAGAACTCCTCTTGATCATCTGGTCTCCGAGGTGTTTCTGATAAGTGCCTCAGTAAGGTTTTGTTTTGTTGACTTTTAGTTGCTTTTGGAGGTTAATGTCATCCAAGAAGGGTAAATGCCAGTGTGCGAGACAGATTCCCCATAAAGGCTGCCATGAACATGTTTATTTTGCCTGTGTACCTCTCACTACCTTAAGTCCTGCTCCATTTGTCATGGTTTCATATCGAAGACTTCATAATAGGCTATCTTCCCTAGCACTCTATCTAAAGAATCAGCATCTCAAGCGTCTCCCTCAGGATTCTACAGAATGAACTTATTGCCACAAGGGTCAGCTGTTAGTCAAGGTTAAGAAACCAAGACTGAAATATTCGGCTGTCCAGCCGCTGCCGGGCATTTTTCCAGAGAACATTGAGAATCCGGACATTCACTTGGATTTTGTTGTCTGATTTCTCTGCTGTGACTGGGTTGGAGGCTGGTAGGGATCTGGCTTTCAGCACTTCTGATGAGGCAGACTTCCATTTCAGACAGTCGGTGGGAACCACATTAATCATTTGAGGGGTCAAAGGTTTGTTCCTCGGATTTTAGTTAGGGAAGTGGTTCCAACTACTGTTTGTTGAATGCTGTCCTGGGTCAGAGCCTTTCAAGTTTTACAGAGCAGACATCCTATTAAAGAAAAACAAAAACTAAACATCTCTCTCCTGCTCCTAGGGATCCAAAGAGTGAGTGGCAAACTTTCACTCCTGGCTTGTTTAATGCTTTGATGGCATTAAAACATCCTCAGGGGGGCTGTGACCAGCCCCCACTTGGTCCTCTATTCCCCCTAAAAGGCCCAGGGAACAGGCTTCCTCTGAGGAGGATTTTGATTTTGATGGAGTCCCTTGCTTACTCCTACTAAATTCCTTCTCATTTGGACTATGGGTCAGAGGAAGTGGAATCTAACAGTCCGGATACTCCCTTTGAAGAAATTTCTTTTGAGAGCACAATTTACAGGATGGTGGATCTTTTTTTTGAATGGGACTGTGCTCAGATTTCTGAACTCCACTATGAGTTGCAGATGGAATCTTGGAAACCTTCTGCTATTCCTTCTGTTTTGGCTGCTTTATTGGATGCATTTTCCATTGCCTCTAAAGCTCCTAATTCTTTGCCTCCTGCTCCCAAGAAACCCTATCGGTTTTATACGGTGTGCGAGGACTAGAACTTTGTTACAAATGTCCTGCTGCTGGCCTCTTTGTAGTGTCTATAGCCTCTGACACACCCTCACATTTACTTCCTTTGGCTAACTTTCTGCCTTCTGATGATAGTGGAACCATGGAAAAGCTAGGTAAGGTTTACACCTTGGCTTTTAGGGTTGTTAATTATCAGACCAGTATGTCCAGGTATGTGTCAACTGTTCTTTCTCAGGCTTGTCAGGTTATTTATGATCTCCCAGACTGGTGTTTAAACTTTTTCTCCTTCCCTGTTAGGGACTTCCTCTCAGGTGGTTCGTCATTCCACCAAATTTAGTTATGCTGTAGCACATTCCCCTTCTAGGGCTGCTGCTTTTGGTTCATTGAGGTATTCTTGGCTTTGACTTCAGTCATTGCCTTATGATATTAAGGCTAAGTTGATGGATGTCCGTTTTGATGATAGTCTTGTTTGGGAAGTTGCTACTGGGTTTTTTTTTTTAAGTCCCTTCAGGATAAAGGGAATGCCTTACAGGAACTAAAACATGTTTGTCTTTATTCCTAAATTTCAAAGAAACTGCCCCAGTAAGCCTCCCTTTGTTCGCAGGCAGTCTTGCCCTCCTAATAAGGGCAAAAAGAGTAAGAAATGGGCACTCTGACCTTTCAGAGGCTCAGAAGTCCTCCTTTCTGGATAAACCAAACCCAGGTGCTGTCTTGTCTCTTCCCAGCCACGTTCCTCTTTTTGTTTGCCTTTCTCTGTGTGTCTCTCTCTCTCTCTCTCTCTCTCTCAAACACTCACTCACACTCACTCTCACTCTCTCCTGGTTTAGTTTCAGATTATTCAGGATGGTTGGTCCTGTACATCATTTGCCATGGATATTTCATGGTGTGGAAATTCTGTCTCCTTTTTATGGGCATTCCACAGCCTCCTGGGAATCGGCTTCCTTTTTTCCCAGAGGTACTTGGAGACCTTTTGACTCTGGGTAATCTTCAAAAGGTGCTCATGTCCCAAAGGGGGAGAGGGTTTTAGTCTAGAATGTTTTTAGTTCCTAGAATATAGGGTACATGGAGACCAATTCTAGATCTCTCTCATCTAAACACTACTAAAGGTGCCCACTTTTTGAATGTTGTCCCTTCAGTCTTCTCTTGCTTCTTCAGGCCTATATGGGGTCTCTGGTTCTCAAGAATGCTTATCTACATATTCTGATCTTTCCCTTTTTCAGGACGTTTTTCCATTTCTCTGCTTCCTGGCATTCAGTTCTCTACTTTGCCCTTTGACCTTTCTGCTGCCTCAAGGGTATTAACCAAATGCTTTACTCCTGTGATTGCTTTTTGCAGGCTTCAGGGGATCCAAGTATTTCTTTACTTGGATGACCTGCTGATTCAGGCCTCCTCTCCAGAGATTTTATTGCAAAATCTTAATATTGCCATTTTCCTCCTCACAAACTTCAAAAAATCTTCTCTGACTCTCTCAGTATCATGTTTTTCTAGATTGTAGGATTCAAAGTGTCTATGCTAGCATCCCTGACCCCTCTGTAGGCCTTGAGTCTCATCTGCTGTTTTTTTTTTTTTTTTCCCCTTTCATATCTTACTGTTGCTTATGCTTGGTTTGTTGTAGCAGTTTATAGCTGATGTCGGGTAAAAAGGGAAAATGCCAATGCGGGTGCCAGATGCGCTATAAAGACTCCAGTGATCAGTGTGTTTTTTGCTTAGGTCGGGAGTATGACCATACCGCTTGCTCCATTTGTGCCGAAGACTCTACACAACCATCTGGCTGCTCTTAACCTTTACTTAGAAAACCAGCGCCTTAAGCGGTTAGCCCTAAGGATGGATCCCGCCTCTGAGGCCACGTCAGAATCTGTGTAAAAAGGCCAAGGTTCCCAGGCCCTCTTTTTGACGCTCCATTGCCAGACTCCCCGCCAGCTGCCGATTTAGGAGCTGAGGGACACCCGGTGGATCAGTCGACCCCAGTGACCACCTTTGGGGGAAGGTGTTGCCCAGCTGACGACCGGCACATCCCTGGAGCTAACACAGACCCTGACTACCGTCGAGGGAGAACCAGAATCTGTAGAACTTCTGACCAGGATCCCGCCTTCAGAAACGGTCACTCAGACCCGATGCCAGGCCTGCTCCGACGTCTACCCCAGCAAAAAAGTAACCGAAAACCAAGCATACCTCTTCCACTCCAAAAGGCCTACCTGACTGGCAGTCCTTCACTTCTTCCCTGATGCAGGCCTTCAGCCTCGTCTTCCACTACTCTACATTTGGTTCAGCCCTAGGCCTGCTTCAGCCTCCCCCCTCCCCCCGACATCTCAGGTTAGGGAAGAAGAGCATGAATACTTCTTTTCCTCGTCCGAGAACTCCATATCTTATACCTCCCAAATTGCCTCACCCCAGGAGTATTATTCTCCTGATGAAGAATCTGTAGAGGGCGATTCACCCCTGAGGATGTTACATTTGGTGAGACTATCACCAAAATGAAATATTATTTCAAATGGCATACCTTCGATATCTGATACCCAAAAGAGGTATTTTAACTTCAAGTTGAATCCCCCTCCCCTTCTGCTGTTCCACTAGTCCTACCTGCTTACCTAGATGCCTTTTAATTCTGCATCTAAGACTCCAGATTCACAGCCACCTGCCCCCAAACGACCAGATCACTTTTACAAGGTGCCGGACAAGCAAAAATTCTTAATCAAACCTCCCTTAGCAGTCCCAGCAGTGATTGCCACTTAACCTGATAAGCAGTCCAGACTCCTTCCCTCTGCCTCACCCCTACCCACAGAGTAAAAACAGTAAATCTATGGATATGATAGGTAAGAAAGTCTATAGCTCCTCCACTTTGGCTTTCAGAGCCATTAAATATCGGACCACATGACTAAATGTGCTCTGGACTTGGTCTCTCAAGCCTCTTCCATGCTGGCCACTATCCCTGGCTGCTCCACTGCAGCTGACATCTCCTCCAAACTCTCTAGCTACACAAGTAGCCAGATACACTATCAGATGCAGCTATGATGCTGCAGAAGCATCTGCTTGCTCTGCAGCATCTACTTCAGTTCTCAGGAGATGCCCCTGGCTGAGACTTGAAAATCTCCCTGAAGACTTTGTCAAAAGTCTTGGCTGCCCGCCTGGACCACAATCTACAGGTCTTTTCAAGAATCTGCAAGAAAAAAGTAAAGAATTACAGGACATAAACCATTTTTTGGTGTCCCCTATTCCCCAAGTACTATAGAAATTATCCAGCCAAAGCCACTTTTGTGAGGCAAAACCCAGCCCAGGTGGGTAATTCCTCCTCCAGATCTAGAATAGGTGCAAGAAGACCTACCACTTCCAGACCTACTGCTCCGCAACCTCAGCCTAGACTAGACGGACTTTTCAAGACAGAGGAGGCTCCAGTAATGTGCGACTGCCTTGCCCCCCCTTCCACTCTCAGCCCGCCTCTCCCACCACCTCCCCCTGTGGAAAACCATCACCACGGACACATGGGTACTGGCCATAGTACAAAAAGGATACTTCCTCTCCTAGAAAGTGAAACCACCCATGAGAGGGCCCCCCCCCCTCCAAAAAAAAAAAAAAAAAACACAGCATCTCCTTCCACAAGTTTTGACAGATCTTCAGAAGCTGGGTACCATAGAACCAATCTCCTCAGTACAGGAAGGAAAAGGTTTCTACTCCTGTCTCTTCATGGTCCCCAAAAGAGATTGTCCATGGGGACCCATCTTAGGCCTCTCCTTCTTAAATCTTTACCTACAGGTGCCCACCTTCAAAATGCTGTCACTTTCAACTGCTCCCACTCATCCCAAACAAGGCCTTCATGGCCACCTTGGACCTAAAAGAGGCCTACTTACACATACCCATTATACCTTCCCACAGAAGATTTCTGCGTTTCTCTGAGTCCTCTTCTCATTTCCAGTTTACGGTTTGCCCTTTGGTTTGCCCACTGCTCCCAGAGTTCATAGGTTCATAGGTTAGTACTAAGCTAACTGCTCTTGTGAGCCATTTTAAGCCTAGCCAATTATCCCTTGTGAGACTCAAACCCTGCACCTTGTGTTTGTAAGGCAAACACCTTAACCATTAGGCCACCAGTGTTTGCAAAATGCTTTGGGCCCAGCCATTGCCTTTTGCAGAACTCCAGGAATTCAGACTTACCCCTATCTAGACGACATCCTAATTCTGGCAGAGTGCAGGAATACCCTTTCAAATCATCTGCTCTTCACCATGTCCCTTCTACAAAATCCAGGGTTCACTATCAACCTTCCAAAGTCTTTATTGAACCCAGAACAGGACAAGATTTTCCTGGGTTGCAGAATACGAACAGAAGAAATGAAGGCTTTTCTTCCACAGGACAAAGTCATCTCCCTCACCTCCCACTTCAAGGAGTTGCTACAGGCACAGGGAAATGCTGCAAGGCAATTCATACGAATCCTGGGATTAATGGCAGCCACTATTCCTATGCTCCCACTGGCCAGAATGCATATGTGCAAACTACAGTGGTACCTATTTAAAAAAAAAAAAAAAAAAAAAATTGTTGGTCCCAGCACCAGAATCACCTGGAGCAGGAAATACTCCTCCTTCCCTATCTACAGAAGGAAATCATCTGGTGGATCCAACAAATCCAGCTAAACCCAGCCTTCCACTCAAGCCCAACCCAGGTAATGCATACAGATGCCTCTGATTCAGAGTGGGGAGCCACAATGGCATCTTGCAGGGTTCAAGCAAACTGGCACCCTTCCTTGAGGGACAAACACATCAGTGTAAGGGACACGACAGCAGTCTTGGCTCAAAAACCTTTACCCCTCTACTTCTACCAGGGGTTCTTCAAATAGCAACATACAACACCACTGTAATGTGGTACCTCAACAAACTGGGAGGGACAAAAGCATATCAGCTGTGCAGACTAACCCTGCTGATATGGGATCTAGCCTGTCACCACAGCTTGTCCCTGCAGGCAACCTACATTCCCTCGCAGGACAGCAAGCAAGCAGATCTAAGCAGGACATCTTCTCCACAACGCGAATGGATGTTGGACAGGACTGTCATCTTAGACAGTCCACCGGTGGGACATTCCTCATATAGACCTGTTAGCCTCCCCCCAGAACAGGCAGCTGCAGACCTTCTGCTCAAAGACCTACTCACCTCTAGCCTGGAGGGTAGACACTTTCAACATCTCCTCGAAGGGGAAGTTTCTTTATGCTCCCGTCCCCTTTCCCACTGATTCAGAAATTCCTCCTGAAAGTCAGGAGAGATAAATGGAAAATCTTGTTAGTGACCACCTACTGGCCAAAGCAACACTGGTTCCCCCTACTTCACAATCTAGCCAAGGGCAGTCAGTACAAGTTACCCTACAAGGTGGACATTCTAACACAAGAAAAGGGAACTCTCATCCACCCACACTTGCAGATGTTGTCCCTGGCACTGTGGGTGATAAACTTTTGATTCCATTCCGACACCACTACTTGTAGGATGTGCTTTCAGTTTTGAGGGAGGCCAGGAAACCTACAACAAGAAAATCGTACCTACCTAAATGGGAAAAATTTACTAAATGGTGTCTAGACAGGGAAAGGGATCCTTGCATTGCTAGTCCTTACTTGTGTGTCGACTGATAAAAAGTGGACTTTCTACTCTTCAGTGAAAGTACACCTTTCGGCAAGATCAGCCTGCTTGCAAGTAGACCCTCCCTTGCTAGCCAGGCTCTATGTAAAACTCTTCCTAAAAAGGGTGTTACACATTAGACCTCCAAAAAAGCCCCTCTCTCCTCCTTGGGACCTTAACTTCATCCTGGAAAAGCTTACCCAGCACCCATTCAAACCTGCTGGGACAGCTACCCTTCAGGTGAAAACATGGAAAACAGTTTTACTAGTGGCTACTCAGCCAGAAGGATTTCAGAACTGCAAGCCTTAATGGCTTGCCCCCCCATACTACGTTCCACAAAGACGGGGTAACCCTGAGAACTAACCCCTCGTTTATGCCCAAGGTGGTCAAGGATTTTTCATTAAACCAAGCTATCCACCTTCCCACCTTTTTTCCCACTTCCCACCAATTGAGAGAATACTTCACTTCCTGGAAGTACATGACAACTTAGAGTTTACCTGGACAAAACAAAATCCATTAGGAAATCAAAACAACTTTGTTTCCTACCACCCTAGTGCATTGGGCGAGGCAGTCTCCAGACCGTCTCATACTGGATCAGAAAAAACAGATTTCTCCCACCAAGGGAAAAGTCCCCCAGTGACAGTAAAAGCCCATTCCACCAGGGCAATGGCCACCTCCAAGGCTTTTCAAAAAGGTCTGGACACACCTTCCAGTAAGGAAGCACCCACATGGTCAACTATCCACGCTTTCACCAGATATTTCAAGTTGGGTCAGGTCTCCCAGAGCACGGGCAGGATTTGCCAAGGCAGTCCTACATGGCTTTGTAAAATCATCTTCTGCATCCGCCGCCCTTTCATCCAACTAAGCTGTGGTCCTCTCCCACAACAAGAATACTGCAACATAGGAATAGAAGGACATAGAATAGTTGTGTAAAATCTTACTATAACCATAGATGTCCTTCTCTTCCATGTTGCAGTATTTATTCTTTCCCACACACCAATAGCCCCCTCTTCATTCTCCTCCTCATCCCAGCATGTCCCTAGGTCCTAACCTCTTACACATTTCACCCTGGACCTATCAATACTTCAGAAAGACCCCAGGGTCCCGTACCTGACACCACTGGCACATCTCCTGCTGGGCCTTCTACTCTGCCTGCTGAGCTTCAGGTTCTGAGGATTGTGCGTGCAGATGTCCCCTGGTTTATGGCCCTACATGGGACATCCCACACAGCTGCAACAGCCAAGCTGCAGCTTTTGTATAGGAGCTGAAGTACGAGTCGCCTGAGGGCAGGAAATCTTTACAACAAGAATACTGCAGCATGGAAGAGAAGGACCTCTATGGTTATAGTAAAATTTTACACAACTATTCTTTCTTCAGGCAGTTCTCTCTCTGGTCAAAATATTCTGGAGACACCCTGAGCAGGTCCCGGGTGTCTTAACTCAATCCCATGAATGGATGCTTCACAGGTATATGTTTCTGGATGTTGTCCACCGGTGGTGTACTCCTCAAGTAGATGTATTTGCCTCCCCTCTGAATAGGCAACTTCCTCTATTTTGTGCCAGCATCCCATGTCCTTTCGTGCGAAAGGTGGATGCCCTCTCTTTTGCTTGGAAGGGGATGTTTCTTTGTGTATTCCCTTCCCTCCCATTCATTTCACAAATCCTTTTCAAAATTCAACAGGATGCTCCCAAAATCTTGTTGGAGACTTCCTTTGGCCAAGACAGCATTGATCACAAGGGCAATGATCACAAGTTACCTCAAAGGGTTGGCCGTACTTGCACGAAACAGGTGATCTCTCATCATTCCTCACTTGTCCACTCTTCAGCTGACATTGTGGGTGATAGGATTTTGATTCCACATGGACACTTTTTTTCTGAGGACATGCTTTGGGGTCCTGTAGGAGGCCAGGAAACCCATTACTAGGTAATCTTGCTTATCCAAATGGAAGAGGTTTTCTGTTCAGTGTCTCTCTTGCAACCTGGATCCACTTATTGTGGATGTTCCTTTGGTTCTTTCTTTGTATGAATTCCTCATTGCTGATTTGGCCTGTTCTTATGTTAAGGCCACTTATCAGCTATTTCTGCTTCTCCACCTTTATCTCCTCCTGTAGCTTCTAGATTTGCAGTCACAAGGCCTTTAGTTGCGTAAAGAATCTCCAGCTTTGCTTTGAGCTACTGCACAATGGTACCTCCTATACCGAGCCAACAGATATAGCCAATATACTGGCCGACAGATTGTGTCAACTTTACCCCCCCCCCCCCCAAAAGGACCAATCACAATACCAGTAGATTGCTAGGCACCTAGTATTACTGCTGCACAGGTAAGGTTAAAACAACAGTGTCCAAGGCCAAGGATACAGCTTCTATGTGACCTGATAATATCTTTAGCTGTGTTCTACGTGAACTACAGAGTGAACTGGCACCTCGGCTGTGTGCCCTGTTCGATCACAGCCTCACTTCAGGCCTTGTCCTTGTCAGATGGCGCACTGCTACAGTCATCTCTCTCCACAAAGGAGAAGTAACTGCAGACCCTGGGAACTATCGCCCCATTAGCCTGACAGGTCTGATGTGCAAAGCCATGGAACACATCATCATGGACTTAATAAATAAGGATATAGGGAATTTCCAAACTCTGGATCCCACACAGTTTGGCTTTGTAAAGGGAAGATCATTCCTGCTCAGCTTGGTTGATGGCTTTGAGTCACCAGAGCTGTAGATGAAGGCGAGGTGGTTCATACAGCTTACCTTGATCTGGCCAAGGCCTTTGATACCATTCCCCACTCAGGAATTATAAAAAAAAAAAAAAAAACCTAAGCTAGGCATCAACCCCTATATCACTAGGTGGGTTGCAAACTGGCTCACAGCTACTTTCACACTGTGGGTTCTGACTCCACAACAGACTGCTGACCAGTCACGAGTGGAGTCCCACAGGGGTCAGTCCTAGGTCCTCTCCTGTTTGGTATCGACTTCTCAGAAGTCCAGGCCAACACGAAGGGACTCTGGCTGACAAAGTTCGTGGAAGTTGGCAAGTTGGGAGCCGTTATTAACTCCCCAAGTGATGTTGACATCCTACAGAAAGGCCTTACTGAGACCAGCGACTGGTGGCAGAACCATGGACTTGAGCTCAATGCCAAAAAATGTCAGCCCCTTTGGGAAAAACCCAGTTCCCATGAATTACCACATCGATGGTAGTCCACTGAACACAAAGTGTTATAAGAGATCTGGGAGCACAGGTTGATGGCAGCGTCTCTTGACCCCATTGCCACTAGGGTCAGGAAGTTCTATGTGGCACATCTCATTACTAAGGGTTTTGCATCCATGAAGAAAGAGGTCACTGTCTCCCTCTACTCTTCCCTCATTAGGCCAGTCATTGAGTACAATGCCCCATTTGGCATGTACCTCACCAGACACCTGCAACAACTGGAGAGGCTGCAAAAGTAGCTCACAAAGAGGATCCTAGGCCTTAAACACTTATCCTATGTGGACAGCCTTAAACACTTATCCTATAAGGGCATACTCAAACTCCAACTATTCTCTGTCTCCTATCGCCTACTTAGAGGCAATCTCTGCTTGACTTACAAAGCCATGTCAGACCCAGCTCTGTTGGAAATGCTACATCTAAAGAAATCCCAATCCCTCCACACCACACGCTCCAGAGACCTCAACCTCATTACCACTATCAACAGAACATGCTGGAGGGACTGTTTCATAACCCAGAGACTGCCCATACTGTGGAATAGACTTCTCGTACATCTCAGAGCACCTCATTGGCCCTCTTCAGGAGAAATCTTGATGAGTGGATGGGAAATAGAAAATTCACCCTGGGGATCACTCCAGTGGCTCTAGTCGACAGAGGCACTGGGAACTAAGGTCTGGTAGCACAATGCCAGGGTAATCCTATGGGCTAGGCTTGTGAAGGCTCCAGGGCCATTAGCCTAGTACACACTTATGCACCTAAGTCCCTAGTGTTGTCTGTATCCAAGCAAACTATTTCTTGGATATCCAAGACCATTTCTTTTTGTTCTACTTTTCTTGGTACGAGCCTTCCTTCTTCTATAAAAGCCTAGTTCTACTAGAGCTGTGAATTCTTTTGGTGCTTTTTTCAAGGGGTTAGATACTAACTGTTCTTGAAGCAGTTATCTGGATTTCTGTCCATACCTTTACTAAACACTACAAGTTGGATGGAATCTCCAGAGCTAGAGCTGGCTTTGCTAGGTCCATCCGTCATGGCTTCTTAGTGGCGTCTGTTGGTCCTTCCTCCTCCTAGATGTTCGTGTTTCACTGTTGTAGTTATTGGGTTATCCTGCTGGCAGGCTACCCGCAGTCTGCCCGAGTTCCAAAGTCTAGGTCCGGCGTCGGTTGCTGTAGCATCCTACCTGACGTCAGTGCGCCAGAGGTATAAAAGATGCAGCAGACGTCATTTTCTCCAGTCTTTCTTGCCGCGCGGTGCCCGAAGCAAAAGCAGTTAGCAAGTGCTGGTCGACCGACTCCTGAGATTTTCAAATTCGAATTTCAGATCCGAAGTCTTCATTAAAGCCTAGTACCCCTTTGGGGAAACTTTTTTGTTGCTCCAGACCAATGTCAGAAAAAGTTAATTGTATTTCTTGTGGGAAGCAAATATCTCATAAGGATTTTCATTCTTACTGTATTCCTTGCCTAGGCCCTGACCACGACATTGCTAGTTGTTGGTTTTGTGCTAGATTTAACCAACGCACTATTAAGCGTTGGTACGATTTTGCATTTCATTACTTTGGCAGAAGATTCAATTATATAATGCCATCAGAACAGCTGATGACCGGAGTTTATAAAAAGCGCAAAGAAAAAGAAAAGGACAAGCATCCGAGGTCCAAAACGGATGACGAGGCTTCTGTTAGGCCTTTCGCCTGTTCTCAGTGAGGCGCTTTCGCAGGCCCTGACGCCCGCTACCTCAGAGCCACAGGCCGCTTCCGACTCCCACATGGTGCCGACTGGGCCGCTGGATACTCCAGGTATTGGACACTCGGAAACTATTCCCTCAGATAGGTCCGGAGCTGCTGAGCAGGCATTGACTTCTGAAGATGTTTTCAGGCCTACACAGTTGTATGTAAAACAAACTTCAGCTTCAAAGGCAAAGACTAAAGCAGTTGTAAAGACAAAGAAACAAGTACAGCATTCTCCTGAACATGCCTCCATGCCTAAAAAACAGATGCTTAAAATGGCCGAAGACCTAATTACTTTGAACAGGGGTTCCCATCCCCCTCCTGATAAGAGGCCTAGGCAAGAGATAGAATATGAATCTTCAGAACATGTTTCCATTTCCTCTGATTCTTCTGAACCGGAATATTCCCTTCCTCCCTATGAGGATTCTGATTCTGAAGAATCTATCCCTTCAGCCTCTCCTGAGGGATTATTCTTTTGGGGAGACCCTGTATACTATGAGGGAGCATTTCCACTGGGAGAGCCAAGATTACTCCGAATCCAAGAAAAGGCTCAGAGACTTCCTTTTATTACCTCAGGACAGGCCCCTTGCTATTCCTCCTGTTTTAGACATTGTAGATGATGTATTTTCAGAGTCCGGTCTGTCTCCTGACTCTTTACCACCAGCTCCTGTTAAGCCAGACAGATACTACAGGGTTCCTGATTCACATAAATTTCTTTACAAAAAAAAACCCTGCTACTGACCCAGAAACTATTTCTCAGGGTCCCAAGGGGGTCAAGGCTTCCACTGCAAAAAAACCCTATCCCCTCGGATAGGCATTCAAGGGCCCTGGACAGATGGGGGGGGAAGATTTATACTTCTGCTACCTTGGCTGTAAGAGCTTTAAATTGTCAGCTTTGTATGCTTATATATCAGCAATATGTTATGTCACTGCTTAAACAGAAAATGTTGACAAATTCAGAATGTGCAGAAAACAAAGAAATGCAGGATTTATTGCATGCAGCTGAACAAGTGGGAAAGCATACTTTGCAATGTGGTTTTGATTCTCTAGAGGCCTCCTGCAGGGCCACAGTTACAGGTTTTGTCATTAGGTGGCAAGCTTGGTTAAAAGAACAGAATCTGCCTGATCATTTTAAAGCAAAACTCTTAGATGCTCCATTACAACATGATACCTTGTTTGGTGTTAAAGCAGAAGTATTATTAAAGAAAATGGAGGAAAAAGCTAAATCTATGCAAACAGTGAGGGATTTTTTACAGGTATAGCCTCCCAGATTTAGCAGAAACTGGCCTACAAAGAATTGGTCCTTTCCAGTGTCAGACAGGCCTCAAAGAGGCAGATACAGGCACCCCAGAGGCAGATCACAGCCCCAAGGCTCATACAGGTCTAAGCAATGGGGTGCCTCTACCTCCATAAGCGGAGAGGAAAAATCACAGCCATACAGGAAACAGTCTCAATGACTTTCCTCTGACAGCACCAAGCCACTTATCTTCTGGCAGCTCCTTGGGGGGGGGGGGGGGGGGACTAGCACTTTTTTCACAAAATTGGCATATGATCACCCAGGACAAATAGGTCTTAAATATCGTATCTCAAGGCTACAGGTTCCACTTTCACACCCTGCCAAGGCCAAATGTTATGCCAGACCTGCCACACAATCAATGGGCAGAAGCATAAAAACAAGTTTCATCCCTCATGGACATGAGAGCCATTCAGCAAGTACCACAGCAAGAGCAGGGAAAAGGATTTTACTCAAGGCTATTCTTGGTACCCAGAAAGGACAAAGCCTGGAGACCAATACTGGACCTGTCTATCCTAAACACATTCCTGGATATTACAAAATTCAAAATGTTAACTCTGCAGCAGCTTCTGCCCATGCTGGGCAAGGCGGCTTGGCTTGTGACTTTAGACCTAAAAGAGGCATACCTGCATGTCCCAATTAGACAATCATGCAGAAGATACCTCAGATTTATAGCTGGCTCAATACACTACCAATTCTCTGCACTGCCCTTTGGCTTATCTACTGCGCCCAGGGTCTTCACCAAATGCCTGGCACCAGTAATTGCATTTTGCAGGCAAAGAGAAATACAAATATAGCCTTACTTGGACGACTGCCTTATTCAAGGAGAGAACAAGGACGTTCTACTACAGCATCTGGCGTTTGTAAAAAGATTACCAACAGGTCTAAGGTACACAGTAAACGAAAAGAAATCATCTCATACTCTCTCAAGAGATAATATTCCTGGGTGCAAGCTTAAATACAACTGACCAGATGGCTTATCTCACACCAGACAAACACGGACAACTGACTACTTATTTCAGAATGTTGACGACAAAGACCCAGTTATCTGCAAGAAAAATTCTGCAGGCTTTGGGCTTAATGGCATCCTGCATACTGCTAATTCCATATGCAAGACTGCATAAGAGGAAACTTCAATGGTATCTAAAAAGTGTTTGGACTCAACATTGCCACAGCCTGGAAACAATAAATCTGAAGTAGGCAGACTTCATTTGTCTGTGACCTGTGGGTATCGGATCCGAGCCGGCATTTCAAAAGCTTAGGCTCCGAGCTCCTAGCTCCTCCCTCTACCCATAACCCCTTGCCAATCCCTGACTGACCTCAGATTTCGTTTGCCGCTTTCAAGTTGCGACGGATTCCTAGAGCTCCTAGTGCAGATAAGTTTTTCTGACAGAAAAATTTTCAAAAACTTTTAACTTTTTTAATTTAATTAGTTAGAGGTGTTTGTGTTAGGCTTTCCTCTCTCTATTCTTTTAATTTTTTCTCTGGTTTTGCGTAGTTTGTGTGTGTGTATTTTAGGCCTGTTGGGCTTAACATGTCTGAAGCCCATAAGGCAGTATTCTCTAAATGTACAGAGTGTGGCCATAAGCTGTCCCCAGCGGATGGCCACACTCGGTGCGTTAAATGCTTGGGGGTTGAACACCTGCCTTCTGGTTGTACCATTTGTGCAGAGTTCAACCCCCGAGCTTTGAGGGAGCGGAGGTCGAAGCTGGTTCTGGCGGGACTTCTCCCTCCAGATACCGCTTCGGCTTCTGCCCCTTCTACACAGCAAACAGTTGCTGTGGGCTCTCCTCCACCGGCTGGGACTCAACCTCCCTCTAAGTTGCCGGAGGAGAGAGAGTCTTCTAGGGAGCGAGAGAAGGAGAGGCACAGGGAGAGGCACCACAAACGGAGAGCTGAAACTTCTAGTTCGGCTCCTCCATCCAAGCGGGCCTCTCCTGTGCCTTCTAGCTTTCCTCCTCCTCGGCTCCACTCCCCTCGGTTCTCTCCTGGGCCCGAGGAGGAGGAGGCTAGCCCTTCAGCGAGGTCCCCAAGGTGGCTCTCTGGATCCGCTTCGGTGGCCTCGACTAGATCCACCTTTTCTATGAGTGAAGCAGATATGGACCGGATGATGAGGAAATTCATCCAGGCCCAAATGCAAATGGGAGTGCTCCTAGCCCCCCCCCATCTGGGAGGGGCTTCGACCCCTTTTTTCGCCCCTTTGGCTCCTTCTCCGACCCACACCATGGGTTCGGAGCTGTCGGCGCCGGGCAGAGTTGGATCCGGGGGTGGGTCGGATCCGATAGGTCGGCGCACCTCGGATCCGTCCCATACCTTGAGTGCTTGGTGCCGGACCCGACCTCGAGCCAAGGACCGAGCCTCGGATCGAGGAGCTGGTGTGTCTTGGCTCCGTCTAGGTCGGAGCACACGGTCTCTCGGATCCGATGGTCTCGGCTCCGCTCCGATCCGTGCGTCGGATCCAGTGGGGGTCGGCTCTCGGGGTTTAGAGAAGCTGGCTCCCCTCGGCCTTCGACGTAGTGGAAAGGGCACTGTTGAGGACTACGGACCCCGGTCCCTGCCACGGCTCCATCCCACGCTCCCTTGCAGTTGGGCCAGGCCCCCACCAGCCGGTCCCAGGGACAGCCCGCCTCGATGTCCCAAGTAGTTCCCTTGGAACATCCAGCTGCGGAAGAGTACTCCTCGGACAGCCCCGAAGAAGTACCTCGGAAGAGTAAGTGCAAAAGGAGGCACATGGACTCCCCCGAGTCCGTTACCGAAGACACAGACCTGGATGAAGGAGTAGGCACCCCAAGATCACCCCTGAGGACGTCTCATTTGGAGACATTATGGAAATGTTGAGGATCAGGGGGTCAGCCCCAAGGCCTCCTCAGGCAGTCTGTGTTCTTGGAGGCATTCGAGGCGGGCCCATCTACCTCCTGCCGATCCTCTGGTGGACCTTATATCCATCAGAGCGTGGAAGGATCCGGACACCGTTGAGCCTGTACCCAAGCGTCCTGACCGTATCCTTTCCCCTCCGGCGGACCGCACTCACTGGAGCAAAGGCCCCCCAGTAGATGCCATGATGATGGCTGCAGCCACTAAGAGGGAATTGGCCCAGGAGAGTCCCTCTATGCATCCTCCGGGCAAGGAGTCCCTCGATGGATCGCATTGGGAAGCGAGTTTTCAGTTCAGCAACCTTCTCTTTGAGAGCGCTGAACTACATGGCACACGTCATCAGGATGCAGAGGGATCTGATTAAAGAATACGCTGCATCTCCCCCAGAGTCCATGTCGGGTGAGGATAAGCAGGTATACTCCACCCGAATGGCCACTCTTAGATCAGTTTCTAACACATCTATGCGGCTGCTTTCTCACGCTACCGAGGGAGCCGCTAGAGCCAGCGGAGCAGGCCTAGTCATGAGGCGGCAGGCCTGGCTCCGCCACTGTGATTTTGCAGAGCCCTTCAAGGCGACTTTCGCGAATGCCCCCTTCGATGGTTCTGCCTTGTTTGGCAAAACTGTTCGCGAAACATTAGTCCAGAGCGAGAAGGACGGGAAGACGCTGTCTGCCGTCTGAGTCCGCTTCTCAGCTCCCCAGAGGTCCTTCTCGAAGAGCCAAAAGGGACAGAAGAAGATGTGGTTCCGGAAATCGCAGCAGTCCCAACCTGCTCTGGATAACCAGTCCTTCCGTGGCAGAGGAGGACGGGGAGGTCGCCGTCCTAGAGGCAGGGGGGCTCCTAGCAACTTTGGGTCCAGAGAACCTTTCTCTGATAGACCCACGCAGCAGCCCTGAAGGGTTGTCCGGCTGTCCGTCTCTGGAGGCAGTCGGGGCGTTCGAGGCACCTAACTTCTTGGGAGTCCATCACAACAGACCGTTGGGTGCTTCGTGTGATATCCAGAGGTTATACAATTCCCCTATACAAAGTTCCCAGATCTCGCAGCCTCCCAGATGTTCCACCCGACCAAAGGGAGGCAGCAGCTATCGAAATCGGACAGCTGCTAGAAAAAAGAGCTATCCAGTCGTCCCCAGATCAAACCGGGTCAGGGTTTTACTCCAGGTTCTTTTTAGTGCCAAAGAAAACGAGGGACTTAAGACCGATTCTAGATCTTTCCCTGCTGAACCTGTCTGTAACCAAGCAAAAGTTCCGGATGGTCACCCTTCAATCTATACTCCCCCTCTTGAGGGAGAATGACTGGATGTGCTCCATCGACCTCAAGGACGCGTACTACCACATTCGCATGGACAGACGGTCCAGGAGGTTTCTTCGCTTCCGGCTGGGAACCAGTCATTATCAGTTCAGGGTCCTTCCCTTTGGTCTCACCTCAGCCCCCAGGGTGTTCACCAAGGTTTTAGCTGTTGTAGCGGCCCACCTGAGGCTCCAGGGATTACAGGTCTTTCCGTACCTGGACGACTGGCTCCTAACAGCATCATCAAGGCATCTTCTGTGCTCAGCCAGGGACTACTTCCTTCGTATAGCCCCAAGGCTGGGCATCACTGTCAACTGGGAGAAATCTTTACTACACCCCACTCAAGTTATAGATTTCATAGGAGGAAGACTAAACACCAGGTCAATGCAAGCCTTCCTCACCCCAGACAGAATTTCCAACCTGAAGTGTCATGTCGCAGCGGTCCTGCAACCATTTCCGACAGCAGCTTCGGTCCTGAGGGCCCTAGGTTCGATGGCGGCAGCTATCCCGCTTCTTATTCATGCGCGCCTACGCATGAGGGTTCTTCAATGGACCCTTCAAGTTCAGTGGTCCCCTCTCTGTTCCTCTCTGAGCACTCCGATAGCGGTCAGCAAAGCATGCAAGGATTCCCTTCTTTGGTGGCTTCGATCTCCGGAGCCTCTGACAGGGAGACCCTTTTGTGCAGCATTTCCCCGAGCCACAGTGACCACGGACGCTTCTTGCCTCGGGTGGGGGGGGCATTCTGCGGGGAAGGTTGTCCAAGGCACGTGGAACTCCACAGAGACTTCGTTACATATAAACGTCCTGGAAATGAGGGCGGTGCTCCTAGCGTTGCAAGCACTTCACCACGTTCTTCCTTCAGGGACTATTGCGATTCAGACAGACAACATGTCGGTAGTCTGGTACATCAACAAACAGGGAGGAACCAGGTCCTATCCCCTTTGTCGAGAGGCCATGAGAGTCTGGGAATGGGCAATTTCCACCAAACGCTTTCTTGTAGCAACGTATATTCTGGGAAAATCCAACATCCTTGCGGACAAACTCAGTCGCACCATTCTTTCCCCTCACGAGTGGTCTCTCAATCCTCAGGTAGTGAAGAAGATTTTTGCCGTTTGGGGGCAACCCTGTTGCGATCTTTTTGCCTCTCCCTCAAACGCCAAATGTGACAATTTCTTCGCTCTGCTTCCCCCACCAGGGGAATTCCCGAGAGATGCGCTGGTGCATGCTTGACCTCCCGGTCTCCTTTATGCCTACCCTCCACTACCTCTAATGCAGAGGCTTCTGCAGAAAGCCAACAGTTTGGGGAGCAGAATGATTCTCATTGCCCCGTTCTGGCCTCGTCAACCCTGGTTCCCCTTTGTATGGTCTCACAAAGTGAATCCACCCTGGATCCGATTCCGGATCTCATCTCCCATCCTCTGGGAATTTCGGTCCCCAATCTACGCACCCTGAAATTGACAGCTTGGCTGCTCCAGTTCCATCCTTGATTAGGACTCCCGGTATCTCGTCACCGGTCAAGGCCATTCTAGTGGCAGCTCATAAACCTTCCACTAGGCAGGTTTATCGGAGCAAATAGAAGAGATTCTCTATTTGGGCGGTCCAGAAAAGTTTGGATCCTTTTTCAGCACCTATGTCGGCAGTGCTGGATTTTTTAACAGACCTCTTTCATCAAGGGGCAAGTTCTTCCACGATTAAGGTACAATTGGCAGCCATCTCTCATTATCACATTGGTCATGACACAGCTCCCCTCATGACGGCGAAATTGTGCAAAACCTTTCTTAAAGGTATTTTTTTGTTGAGGCCTCCAGTCAAAGACATTGTACCACCTTGGGACCTATCTTTAGTTCTGCAAGCTCTTACTGCTCCTCCTTCGAGCCTGCAGCGTCTACAGACCTGAAGTACCTTTCCTGGAAGACTGCCTTCTTAGTAGCTATCACTTCAGCCAGAAGAGTGTCTGAACTTCAGGCTCTATGCGTCAAGCCTCCTTACCTTTCCTTCTTTCCAGATAGGGTGTGCCTCAGGACCAATCCATCTTTTCTTCCAAAGGTTTCTTCAGAATCTAATATCAACCAATCAATCAACATACCTGTGTTTTCCCAAGTACTCAAACAAAGGAGAATACAAACTGCATTCCTTGGATGTTCATAGACAATTACGATTTTATATTCACAGAACAGCTGGTCACAGGCAATCAGATCAGCTGTTCATCTCCTTTGCTAAATTTGCTTTGGGTAAAGCAGTTTCTAAAGTCACACTATCGAGGTGGATTGCTAATTGTATTCTGCAGGCTTATGACACTTCAGGTAGACCTGCTCCTCAGAGGGTTACGGCTCATTCTACTAGGGCAGTCTCCACGTCAGCCGCCTTTAAGTCCCGTGTGTCATTGGATGATATCTGCGCGGCAGCCACTTGGGCCTCACCTCATACCTTTATTTCTCATTATAAGGTGGATGTTGTTTCCAGAGGAAGAGCATCCTTTGGCTCAGCGGTGCTCCGAAACATCCTTCCATGACGGCCCAAGATTCAGGTAGCTGGGGACTCTGTCCCACAGGTTGCAGACAAATGAAGTCTGCCTACTTCAGATTTAGAAGTTATGTACTCACCATAACGTTCCATCTGAGTAGGTGACTTCATTTGGATGCAACCGTCCCCCCCTCCATCCCCCTGACCTTTATACAGTGAGTATTTTTTTGCTTTGTTCAGTTACTGTTGTCAGTATTATATAGGCAAACTCAATCTGAGGTTAGTCAGGGATTGGCAAGGGGTTATGGGTAGAGGGAGGAGCTAGGAGCTCGGAGCCTAAGCTTTTGAAATGCCGGCTCTGATCCGAGGTCGGATCCGATACCCACAGGTTGCATCCAAATGAAGTCACCTACTCAGATGGAACGTTATGGTGAGTACATAACTTCTAATTACCCTCATTCCCTGCCTGCAACAGGAGTTTCGATGGTGGGCAAAAGCCTGTCACGTCAACATGGGACAGCCATTCACCTTACCCATAGCCAGGCAGACATCGACAACAGATGCGTCAGATTATGCCTGGGAGGCCCATATGGCAGGAAGATGTATTCAGGTCACATGGTGCGCAAGTCAAATGCATCTACATATCAATCAAAAAGAGATGCTAGCTGTTCAGAATGCCCTGACAGCCTTCAAGGATCTACTTCATGCAGGACAACTACTGATAAAGACGTACAATACTACAGTCATGTGGTACATAAGCAGGGGGGCACACATTCCTACCCCTTCTGCAGATTAGCCATGAACTTGTGGGACACAGCACTGACTTACCAAGTACATCTGCAAGCACAATTCCTGCCAGGAAGGATAAATACTCTGGCAGACGAACTAAGCAGAAACCTAATGGTTCCCCAAGAGTGGAAATTGGATCTACAAGTCTTCAGTATGATAAAGAACTGGGGATGCCCGGACATAGACCTATTTGCCTCTCCTCACAACTGCCAACTACAGAGATTCTGCACAAGGACTTATCACAAGCAAGCATGGAAAGTGGATGCTCTGTCTTTCAGCTGGAAAAACCTAACAGTATATGCCTTTTCGCCTCTGCCTCTCCTCCCCAAGGTGGTACTCAAGGTCAGACAAGAAAAGCCAAAAATGATACTGGTTGCTCCAGACTGGCCCCACCAGCACTAGTACCCAGTCCTAAAGAGCTTGTCTCAATGCCCAGCTTGGACATTACTTTAGATTCCTCACTTATTGACCCAACAAGACAGTCAGATACTGCACAGTAAACTCAGGACCTTAAACCTGGCAGCATGGCAGATAATGTAGCCATTCAAGATGCACCTCTCTCTAAAGCAGTGACTGATGTTATTTTGGAGGCCAGGAGGCCTAGCACCAGAAAATCTTGTGCAGAAAAATGGGAGATTCTGTGCTTGGAACCAGACACAAGGTATTGACACGACTGTTCCAAATATTCCTCAGATTTTGCAATACTTAACTGAGATGCTGGATAATGGCTTTTCCTTTTCATCAATTAAAATTCATGCCTCTGCCATTTCAGCTCATTGCAATACAGAACCACCTATTTTTTCTCATCCATTGCTAAGGCAGTACCTCAAAGGGGCCAAAAACATAAGACCTCCAAGGAGAGCACCAGTACCTGCATGGGACCTCAACTATGTCTTGGAAAAAGTCGCACTGTTTCCGTTTGAGCCAGCCTCTGCAGCTGATATAAAATTCTTATCCTGGAAAACAGCTCTGCTCCTAGCAATAACCTCCGCTGGACGAGTCTCAGAGTTACAGGCACTCATGGCTGTGGAACCTTTTATCATTTTCCATCCTGACAGGGTTTCTCTGAGGACAAACCCAACATTTATGCGTAAGGTAGTGGCCAGTGTGGCCCTTAACCAAACAGATAATTTGCCTACCTTTTACGCAAACCCACAGAGTAAGGGTGAGAGACTCCTGCATTCTTTGGATATTCACAGGCGGCTACACTTCTACTTGGACAGAACCAAAGCTTTCAGAAAGACTGAACAACTTCTAGTGGCATATGCTGCAGGATCACAAGGAAAGCCCATCTCCAAACAGACTATTTCAAAGTGGATAGGCCTCTGCATTCGTTTCTGCTATTCACAGCATGGCAAATAGGTGCCTAAGGGCATTAGGCCTCATTCAACCAGAGCAGCAGCCACTTCAGCAGCATTCTTCAGAGGAGTACTAACCAAAGACATCTTAGAGGCTGCAACTTGGAGTTCAGTGCATACTTTTACAAAGCACTATCACTTGCCTCTTTACTCTAAATCCAGGGAAGGCTTTGCCACTGCAGTTCTGCAGGGCCTGATGGCCTCTCCTAATCCTATTTGGCTCCAGCCTCCCAACCTTAGCTTTGGGATTCAACCCAATTGTAATGACTGCAACAGTGAAACACTATGAACATAGCACAGTTGTGTACCTACCATAAATATAGATGTTAGAGTGTATTCACTGTTGCAGTCCAGGTTACCCTCCCACCATCCCCCTTTTCCTTGCTGGGACTTGTCTGTACTTCTCTATTCTATACAACCTATGTGGTGTATTGGCTTGTAGATGAAGGAAGTTTTTTGTGTATGCATGCTTATTGGCATAATTTAGCCTACCATTTTAGAGACACCTGACATCTGGGGCAAGAAAAACTGAGGAAAATGGCATCTGCTGCATCTTTTATACCCCTGGTGCACTGACGTCAGGGAGGATGCGACGCGGCAGCAACCGACGCCGGACCTAGACTTTGGAACTCGGGCCGACTGCGGGTAGCCTGCCAGCAGGATAACCCAATTGTAATGAGTGCAGCAGTGAATACACTCTAACATCTACATTTATGGTAGGTACACAACTGTACTTTTATGCTTGAGCTTGGGCAGAGATTAAGAATACTGTAGCCAGTGAATGGAAGGACAAAGTACAGTTGTGTAAAATCTTAAGATAACAGATGGTTTTTTTCCTTCACTGTTGCAGTATTCACTCCCTCCCTCCTCCCCCTTGTCTATTTCCTTCCTGGATGTACTGCCTACCTCTTGGTTTTCCTTGGACTGGCATCCCTACTGGGGCTGTCAATTCTGAGCATGGTATGTCCTGATGTCACCTTTATGCGCCATGATATGTGAGGAGCATACATGTGAGTCATGGCATACCTTAAAGCAACAGTAGGCTTTTGTATACTGTGTGGACATTGGCAGTGAAGGAAAGAAATCTAGTGTTAATGGTAAGATTTTACACAACTGTACTTTCTGGTATAAGAAAAAGGGATTCCTCTTTCCCTGAAGATGTTAAAGAATTGGAATCTGTAGCAGAAAGTGAAGGGAGAAATGTAGGCTTTTTTCCTCAGATTTCTGATTTTGCTTCTTAAGAGAATATGCAATTTGAATTTCCCTGTGAGGAATTCTTTGTCTGAGATTTTCCAGAATGTCAGTATTTTTCAGTGAGAGAACACTGAGGTTTCACAGTCCCTTGGAAAACTACTATGCTTTGTTATAGCTGGAATTTCCAGAACCCTTGTCCACCCCCCTTCCTCTGTCAGCATTGGAGGATATGTTTGTCGCAGCCTGTGGTTTCCCTGACAAACCAACCTGTTCCCGTAAGAAAGCAAGTATAATGTACAAAGTTAGTCCGTAATTAAAGATGTGAAGTTGTTCTATCTCTCTCTTCATTCTTGCAGATGGGTTCGGAGCCGATCCTCGCCTCCAAATCGGCCTATTACAAAGCTCGAGGTCTTCAGATAGCTCGAGGCCAAGTCCCTATCCCATGATGCACCTAGACTTACCTCAGATCTAGCTTGCCGCTGCAGTAGATCGGAGGTTTTCACTAGCTCTGGTCAGTAGCAACCGTATTTCTTAAATATTTTCATAATATTGATAATTCTTTCTGAATAATAGTTTTAGATACTTTAGATAAGCTCTTACAGCTTTTTTTTGTGTAGTTTCCCTTCCCTTGGTGTGCCTCTTTCTTAAATTAGTATTTTGCTCTTTTTGGCCTCATTTTTCTTAGGCCTAGTTATATCTTTATTAGTAGTTTAGATTGTAGTGTGCGCTTAGTGACCTTTCTGTCGCAGCTAGTTACATTTAACCTTTAAGTTTGCATAGTGACCTTTTTTGTCACAGCTTTAAAATAATTAGTGTTAAAGCTTAGATTTTAGTATGTAATAGTAGTGTATAGTATTGTGTGCCTTTAGATGGTGACATTCTGTCACAACTTTGATATATTTATCTATCTATAGCTTAGATGGTTTGTGTGTGTGACTACTGTTTAGACCCTAGTTTTTAAAGGTCTTGTTTGATTATTATTGTTTGGGTGTGTCTAGTTTTACAGCATCCTTTTTTGATACTGTGCATTATAGTATGGCTGACAAAGACAAACCCCCTAAATCCGGGTTTAAAAAATGTCCTAAATGTGGGAAGAAAATGTTTGTCACTGACAGTCATGTAAATTGTTTGGGAGCATTGCATCTCCAGGAAAGCTGCTCCATCTGTCATTATTTCTCTTCTAGGGTTCTCCAGGAGAGAGAGAAAAAATTGATCAGCAGAGGTTTACTTAAACCTTTATTCCAAGAAGGTTTGAGCGACCAAGATGTATCCAGTAAGTCCTCAGTCTTCCAAGACTTCTGAGAGTAAGAAATCTAAAAAGTCTTTGCTGCTGGTTCCACAGACCTCAGAGATGGCAGTCTTATCCTTTCGGAACTGGTCCCCGGTTTTGGAACTGGTGTCCGAAGTGCCTAAGTCTCCACTCTTACAGTCTGTACCACCTTCTATCTACTCATCTCCAGTTTGGATGTGGATCATGTGGTGCAGAAGCTTTTACAGGCACCGGCCTTTGCTAAATTCTTATCTGCTCTGATCCAAGCGGCTTCGGAACCGAAGACCTTTTTACCAGCTGCTACTCTATCTCCTCCGGGCCATACCGGTCCTTCGGAGCTGGAGGAGTCGGACTTGTTGATCGTGGAGTCTTCAGAGCAGATGCCTGCTCCAGTGTTTTCGGCTCCGTTTACTCTTATGTCCTCGGCACCGATCAAGGAATCTAGGAGCCAGACACACTCTGGTCAGGTCCGGAGAGGATAGTCGGACCGACTTGGTTCTGAGACTGCCTCTCGGGGCTTCGGCTCGAATGAGCTCTGCTCCTACCTCTGGCTCTGAGCCCACTGCCCCAATGCCAGAGGTATTTATGGTTTCCTCTGATCAGTTGGCCCCTTCACATCGGAGCAGAGGTGCCTTCGAAGCCATGAGGAGAATTATGTCTCCTAGGACATCTTCGACTTCAGGTCCGGCTACCTCCTCCCCTAAAAGCGCCGGAGTCTGCTTCTGCTTCACATATCCTTTCCAAGCGTTGAGACCCACAGTCTCAGGAAGCCCCATTGGGTGGCCCCTGCTCTTTGAGACCTCACCAGAAGCCCCCACTGATGATGTTCCCAGGAAGAGAATCTGTAAGAGGAAGCATCTAGACTCTCCACAGGAGTCTGACATCTGACACCGACTTGGATGAATCAGAAGTGTCCCCACGGTCCATCTCATTTGCTGAAATATTAGAAATCCTTAGGCCGTAGGGTGACTGGCAGTCCACCAACCCTACTGAAGATGAGTCTGTTCTCCTTAAGGCTTTCGGGTCTCAGCCCTCCACCTCTTGGGTGTCCCTGCCCTTTGAGCTTATGCAGCTGGTCTCACAAAGGGTGTGGGAGTCTCTGGACACCAAGGAGCCTGTCCCCAGGAGGCCTAATAAATTTCTCTGCTTTCCTGGACAAATCTTTTCTGACCAAGGGTGTGCCAGTTGATGCCATGGTGGTGGCAGCAGACACTAAAAAGGAAATTTCAGAAACTTCCTCTTCTGTCCATCCTCCTAAGAGATTCTAGGATCATGGATAGATATGGGAAGCACACTTACAGTTCAGCGACTTTTGCACTGCGTTCGCTCAACTATCTAACCCATTTTACTAGACTGCCAAGAGATCTCCTTAAAGAGCTGGGAGATGCTCTTCAGGGTACAGTAGCTGCAGGGTTTCAGATAAAGTTGCCTCCCAGCTTGCTAACCGGAACTCCATAGTTTACTCGTCCATGCGCCTCATTTCATATGCAGCTGATAGAAGGAGACACTCCTGGATGCGCTTGTGTTCCTTCCTTCGCGGACCCCTTCAAGTCATCCTTTGTAAATACCCCATTTGATGGCTCGTCCCTTTTCGGGCCCAACGTTAAGGAAACTTTGACCAGGTGTGAGCAGGAAGAAAAGACTGCCTGCCGTCGGAGTCCATTTTCCACCCTTACCAAACCCTACCCCAAGGGTCAAAGGGGAGGAAAGATGTGGTTGCAAAAAGCCCAAGGAGCCTTTTAGAACACACGTGGTGAACCCCCTCCAGAGGCAGAGGAGGCAGCAATAATGGAAGACACCACCCATGCGGCGGAGGGGGTCTGCAAACCCAGGGCAACAGAGATCACTTCTTTGGGAAGCACTACCAGCGGTCCTGAAGGGAGGCCCAACTGTCCTACACTGGAGGTAGTCTGGAATCGCTTTTCTTTGTATCCAGATGCCTGGCTCAAAATAACAAACAACTGGGTACAAAGTATCATTTCCAGAGGATATTTCTTTCCTTACGCCACACCCCCTCTACTGACCAGAAAAATCCCAGATGTTCCACCCAGTTACAGGGAACAGGCAACAATAGAGGTCCGATTGTTGCAAACGGTAATTCAACCAGTCCCAGCAGACCAGATAGGATTCAGAACTTACTCGAGATTCTTTTTTGGAACTAAAAAGACAGGGGACTGGAGACCTATATTGGACCTCAGCAGACTAAACAGATCTGTCAAGAAAGAGAAGTTTCGTATGGTCACGCTTCAGTCAATACTTCCCTTTTTAGGGAAAGACAATTGGATGTGCTCAATAGAGCTCCTGCATTACCACATAAAAATGGCCAAGACCATCCAGGGATCATCTGTGCTTCCGGCTGAGAGCCAATCAGTTTCGAGCTCTGCCCTTTGGTCTCACTACAGCCAGTCATTATCCGTTTTGAGCCATGCCCTTTGGTCTCGCTACAGCCCCCAGTGTGTTCACCAAATGCATGGCAGTGGTCATGGCTCACCTGAGATGTTTAGGTTTCCAGGTGTTTCCGTACCTAGACGATTGGCTCCTCACCACCACCACCAGGCATAAACTCATTCAAGCCAGGGACACTCTTTCACTCTGCAGTCAGCTGGGCATTACAGTAAACTCAGGAAAATCTGCCTTGTTGCCATCGCAATATACTATTTTTATCAGAGTAGAATTGGACATCACCACCACGCTGAAACTTCCAGTAGCAAGAGTCTTGCTACTCCGTCAGCAGGTCCACGATATGATATCCAAAAACAAGGCTCCAGCATTAGAAGTACTAAAATTGTTGGGCATGGTGGCAGCTGCAATATTGGCCGTACCTGCTGGGTCACATGCGGATTCTGCAATGGCTGTTGCTCACTCAATGGTCTTACCAAGAGCTCCCAATGTCTCACCTTATAATAGTCATGAACTCCTGCAAAAAGGATCTTCCTTGGTTGTTGACCTCTCCATGTCATGATAGGTCGTCCTTTGATCCTATCCCCACCAGTGGCCACAGTGACCACGGACGTTTCCCTAATAGGGTGGGTGGGGGGCGTTTTCAGGGAAGAACAGCCCAAGGCACATGGACCGATCAAGAGACGCATCTGCATAACCATGTCCTAGAGATGAGAGCAGTACTTTTAGCATTGCAGTACTTCTAGGACTCTCTTCCTTAGGGTACAGTTGCGATTCAGGCAGACATGTCCGTGGTCTGGTACTTGAACAAACAAGGAGGAACCAGGTCCTACCCCCCTTTGTCGTGAGGCCCTAAGAGTATGGCAGTGGGCTATATCCACCCAGCGCTTTGTTAGCAGCACACATCTCGGGGAAATCCAACGTGATAGCAGACAAGCAGAGCAATTTTGTTGCCACACGAGTGGTCCCTCAAGAAAGAAATAGTGGGCAGGATATTCTGCAGGTGGGGACACCCTTGCTGCGAGCTTTTCGTCAGCCACATGAAATGCAGAAGCTACTTTGCCCTGATTCCCGTTCGGGAGAAGCCCCAAGGGACGCACTCTTACACGATTGGCCTCCGGGTCGTCTCTATGCATTCCCACCAATCCCATTGATACCCAAGGTACTGCAGAAAGCAAAAGCCCTGGGAAGGACCATCAGTCTAATAGCCCTTCATTGGCCTCATCAGATTTGGTTCCCCTTCCTTAGACTTCCATCTTTTGAACGATCCTTGGATTTTGGACCCAGTTCCAGATCTTCTGACGCACTCGTCGGGGGAACTTCATCCCCCCTCTTCTGTCCCTGAAACTGACAGCTTGTCTGCTCCAATTCCCATCATAGCCAGGTTCCATAACCTTTCTAATGAGATGAATCAAATTCTCATATCCTGTCATAAATCCTCTGAGGAAGCTATACCTTGGCAAATGGAAACATTTTTCTATATGAGCCTCTTAAAACAATGTTGATCCCTACCTAGCTCCCATGGCCTCTATAGTTCTTGACCATGATCTTCAACAAAGGAGCTGCAGCAGCAGCAGTTGTGCTCAATTTGCTGCCATTTCTAATTTTCACCTTGGATTTGAAGGGTTGAACATTCACAGCCTTTCTCAAAGGGACCTTTCATCTCAGACCACCTGTGAAATCTCCCTAGACCCCATGGAATCTAAATATTATGCTTTCTTGTATTATTTTCCCTCCATTCGAACCAGCTTTCTCATGTGACCTCAAATTTTTATCATGGAAGACTATCTTTTTAGTAGCCATCACTTCTGCCTGCAGTGTGTCAGAGCTTCAGGCCTTGTCTGTTAAGCCTCCTTATTTGATTTTCCATGCTGACAAGAGTCTCCCTTCGAACTAACCCCTCCTTTTTGCCTAAAGTTTGCACTGAAGCTAATCTTAATCAAATTATTGATTTGCCAGTTTTCTTCCCCAATTACTGCAACAATTTAGAATATATGCTGCACAAACTTGATGTTCATAGCTCAGATTTTGCTTGGGTAGAACAAAAGATTTTAGGAAATCTGAACAGCTTTTAGTTTCTTTTTCAGACTCCAGGAAAGGTATGCCAGTGGCTAAAACAACTCTTAAGTGGTTATCTGTTTGTATCACATTTGCTTATTCAGCTGCCAATATGCCTTTACAACCTAAAATTAAGGCTCACTCCACCAGAGTCTACATCCTCTGCCTTTTTCTGCTAGACTTCATGTAGATAACATTTGTGCAGCAGCCGCTTGGTCAAGACCTCTGGGTCTACCGTCCTGAAAAACATACTCCCGTGAGCCACCCGAGATGGTGCTTGGGATGCTATCCATCTGTAAGAATGAACGGTGAGATAGAAAAACTTTACATGAAGAAGTTATGTACTTAGCATAACGTTCCATGCGAGTTGTTCATCTCACCTTCATTACTTCCCACCCTCCTACCCCCTCCAGGGTTTTTTGAAGACTGATGCTGGATTCTTATAACTTTCTCTTATGGAGTGATAGAATGACATATGGAGATCTGAGGCAACTCTAGGTGCATCATGGGATAGGGACTTTGCCTCAAGCTATCTGAAGACCTCGAGCTTTGTAGTAGGCTGACTCTGAGCCGAGGATCCGCTCCAAACCCATCTTTAGAATGAAGGCGAGATGAACAACTCGCATGGAACGTTATGGTAAGTACGTATTTTTTTTTTTATATATTAATGCCAGACCTGCCCTAGTAGCTGTATCTTTGTTTAATTCACTTGCTGCCATGCATTTTATTAATTCTCATCCTTCTGGGAAGGATACTGAAGCTATTGATAAATTTGAGGAGAAGTGAATACTCTGCGTCTTTGATTTTAGTGTTGTAAACTGTCAGGCTCATGTTGACGTTTATCCTGGCAAACTGTACAAATGTGAGTAATGTTTTGACTGCAGTTCTTCATAATTTACAATTGTCTCTGGTAGTGGAGCAGATTCTAAGCTCTGGAAGGCCGCCAGTGTGTGTTTGTGCAGGCATAAGAATCCCCATGACTCTCTGATAGAGGATTGGCTAAGCCAATCACATCAGGGGGAGCCTAACCCTTGTCACAGAAAGTCAGTTATTCATTATTTTACTGCCAGCTTTAGAACTCATCCAGTTGAATCCTCCTTCGCACCCTACATGGTTGGTTTACCGCTTCCAGACTTGGATATGATCCCTTTGAGAACTTCTTTCTCTTTATTATGTACTTTTGATTTTTTTTTTTGTTTAAAAGTGTCAACTTTTTATTTTAATATTTGTGTTATTCACTACTACATTAAGCAGTTGTGGGGCTTCAGTTTACCAGTAGAAGTCCTAGAAGTTTTGTGGTGGTTGAAAAGTATTGCATTTTTTCACTTTTAAATGTATTTATTACTTATTTAAAACTGCTATAGCTGTTTATAGGTTCATAGGTAGGTACTAGGCTATCGGCCCAAGGGCCTATGTAAGTTTAGCCAACAAGGTTCCCTAGCTTATGCCACCCAAGAAAGTTATTTTGTTGTGCCACTGTCGAGCAGAGACACGGAAGTGATCCCGGGGGGTGTATTTCCTATTTCCCAGCCACTCATCACAATTTTTTCTTGAAGAGTGCTAATGCACTTTGCTTGACATGGATGGGTAGCCTGTTCCAGAGTATGGGAAGTCTCTGGGACAAGAATCTATCCCTCCAGCATGTCCTGTTTTACTGACCAGGTTTAGGTCCCTAGAGCTTGTAGCTCAGAGGGATTGGGATTTCTTTAGGTGTAGCATGTCCAACAGCGCTGGGTTTGACATAGTTTTGTATGTTAGGCAGAGATTACCTCTGAGTAGGCGATATGCTATGGAGTAAAGCTGGAGTTTTTTGAGGCGGTCAGTGTAGGGCATTTGTTTGAGGCCAATAATCCTTTGTGAGGTACTTCTGTGGCCTTTCCAGCTGCTGCAGATGTCTTGTGAGGTACATTCCAAAAGGGGCGTTGTACTCTATAATGGGTCTGAGTGTCGAGTAGAGGGAAGCAATGTCCTCTCTTTTTTTTCCTGGATGAGATCCCTTTTATGATGTGTGCCACGTAGAAGGACTTCCTGACTACTGTGGCGATGTGACTGTCAAAGGAGAGACTACTGTCCACCTGGGTCCCAAGGTCTCATCACACATTCGGTGTTAAGTTGATTGCTGCCTATGTGATAGTTCATGGGTACAGAGTTTTTACCAAAGGGGACGACACTGCACTTTTTGGCATTGAGCTTGAGGCAATGGCTCTGACACCAGGCATCAGTCTCAGCAAGGCCCTTCTGTAGGATGTTCATCAGTTGGGGACTTGACTATGGCTCCGAGTTTGCAGTCATCTGCGAACTTTGTTAGCCAGAGGCTTTCTGTGTTAGCCTGTACTTCAGAGAAGTAGATACCAAACCGGAGAGGTCCCAGGACGGAACCCTCTGGTACTCCACTTGTCACTGCTTTGAGGTCAGATTTGGAATCTGCAACTTTTACAGTGTGGGTTCTGTCAGTGAGCCAGTTGGCAACCCATCTTGTAACGTAGGGATTTATACCTAGTTTAGTGAGTTTAGCTATAATTCCAGAATGGGGATGGTGTTGAAAGCCTTGTCAAGTCCAGATAGGCTGTGTGAACCACCTTACCCTCCTCTACGGCTGTGATGACTGCCTCAAAGAAGTCTATCAGGTTCAGGAGGCATTATCTGCCTTTCACAAACCCGAACTGGATGGGATCCAGAGTTTGGAGGATACTGATGTCTTTGAGTTCCATGGCCTTGCAGACAAGGCTCGTCAGCCTAATAGGTCAGTAGTTCCCAGGATCAGTGGTGGCTCCCCCTTTGTGGAATAACTGTTGCTGTGCACCATTCAGTGGGCGCAAAGCCTGATGCAAGGCTATTATTGAACATGGTGCTCAAGTGGGGAGCCAGTTCGTTCTGAAGTTTGTGTAAAACGCAGCCTGGGATATTGTCCAGTCCCATGGATGCTGTGTTTTTGGCTTTAGAGAATGCAGCTTTTAGCTGCGTAATTGTTATTACAGGGACTCTGCATTCTTCTTGTATAGATATGAGCCCTTTTAGGGGATGAGGATGGCGAAAGTTAGCACTGAACCTATCTGCCAGGATGTTGGCAATTTCATTTGGTTCTGTAATTTTCTTGCCTTTGTGCTGTAACTCGGGGGAGATCTGGGTGTTGCCATCGAGATTCTTGACATAGCCATTAGAATGCTTTGTGGTTGTCCTTGGAATTGGTGGCGATTTTTGTTTTCGTAGCTAGCTTTGGAGGGTCTTATAAGGGATCTCAGCTTCTTACTGAGGCTGACCAGGGAGCTCCTCCACTCATGGGGTTTTACTCTTTTGCAACAGTTTCTTCTTTCTGTTGTACAGTTTGTTTATGGCAGGGGACCACCAGATTGATTTCCTTTTTTTGGAGAATAGCGTCTTGGTTCTGTTTGGGATAGCACGATCCATGCACTCGTGCAAGTGCTTATAGAGTGCATTTGTGTAGGATTCAGCAGTTGTAACTGTATTGTCAATCTGCATGGTTGTCATGAAGTTCACCACTTCTGTCTTGAGAAGCATGAAGTTGGCTTTGGAGAAATTTTTTACCGTGGTTTCCTTAATGGGGGGTGGGGGTGGGATGTGGATATCAAGGGTGTAATGGTCGGATTAGACCAACGAGGAGTTTTTCAGGTGTGGAATATCGGTCACTCATTTTGGTAATGACTAGGTCTAGGGATATTGTTGCCCCTGGTGAGGATGTGAATAAGTTGATCCAGGGCATTGGAGTTTATGAATTCCAGAAAGTGTTGAGCTAAGGAGTTGGTACGCAAGTAGTTTTCCCAGTTAATGATGGGGTAGTTGAAGTCGCCCATTATTAAGGTGTTTGGTTGAACCCTAATATTTTCCAGTACATCAAGAAAAGAGGAGTGGGAATACTGGGGCATGGTTAGGGGATCTGTAGAAAGCTACAGTTTGGATTGCAGTTTTGCCCAGAGTTAGTTGCACTTGGATAACCTTGGATGCATTATGCTGAGCAACTAGCCTGGAAGTGTGGATATCCTTAATGAATGTGGACACACCTCCGCCTTTGGTGTTTTGGTCCAGGTTACATGGCCGAAAAGTGTGTTATGAGTTATAGCCTGGTAGTGCAGGGGTGCTCTCTGGAGCCTTGAACCAGGTCTCAGTCACTGCACAGATATCGATGGTCTCCATTTTAAGGAGTGCCTCGAGTGAGTGCATTTTGAGATTTAGACTTTAGCATTGAGTAGCATTACCCTCAATTTTTGCTTGCCTGTTCCTGTTACGGTGGTGAATTTATTTGAACTTTGCTTAAAAAGGCACTATAGGGACAGCAAGAGCCTTTGCCAGTATCTGGAATCCCAGGGGCAACAGGTGCAGGCCATCTGTGGCAAAGGATTGTGGTCTGTCGACCATGTCATCCCAAGCAGACAGATACTGGATCCCCTTAGAATGACACCAGAAGCTTAGCCAGTTTTTGAAGTCAATCATTTTGTCCTTGTACTGTGGTATCATTTGGGGCGATGATAGAATGCTTCTCAGGGCTAGGGTCATGCCTGCCTGGGCTACAAGATCGAAGAGCTCTTCCATGTCTCTCTTCATGTAGTCCAGGGAGGTACGTCTCAGGTCATTCACACCAACATGGGCAATGACAGAGTCATATTTGTACTTGTGGAGTGACCTGAGTGCGTGGGTTATGTGGTGGATCCTGGCACCCGACAGGCAACTGTCAGTAACCTTCTCTTTGTTTAGCCTGGTGAGTGGGACATCAGTGTGCCTGACTATAGAGTCACCTATGACTAGTGTGTTGGGTACATTGTTTTGCTTTATGGCTGTGGTTGAGTGGCACACTGAGTCTGTCGGCTATATGTCATTTGAGTTGTGTTGGGGGATGGAAGTTGCTTGCATTTCTGCTTTGGAGGTCTTTGTTGCTTAGACAGATTATTATTGAGAGCCTCTGTGAATGTTTTTGTTACTTTGTGTGGATTTTTGTGGTGTAGATTTAGTGAGACTATGTGATGAGTGTGGTGTGGTGCAAATGTTTACCACCGGCACCTTCTCATGACTGTCAAGTTCAGTCTTGGTTGGAGAGAGCTTTACCTCCAGTTTGACTAGGTAAGTACATCTCTCACAGGTTGTAGTGTTTGGTGGTAGGAGGAGAGGGATGTTTTACATTGCCTCAAGATGCCCAGATTCATCAGATAGACTAGAGTGAACACTGGGAGCTGACCCTTTGCATTCCTGAATAAAAAAACTATTTTCCTCTAGATAAGCGAGTACAAGAGCTGTTTTTTCTCTAAGCAAGTGAGAAAAGTAAGTAGAAAAACTCTCTTCCTCTATGTAATGAGGAAGGTTGAGTGCTATAGTAATTAGCTTATTTAGTGCTTACAAGTTCTGAACTGCTATAGCTGTTTTATCATTAAGTTTTGATTTTACTGTAGATTAAGTTGTGATTTTACTGTAGATTGCTTTTCATTTCTGTTTAAGAAGTTAATGCTTATTTATGCTGTTCCAAAAGGTTCCTGTTTGATTTAAAGGACAACGGGATTCTGTTACTAAATGCTCATCTTCTCTGCCCCTTTTCACCCTATTTTTACTGTACCTGCTATGAGTAAGCAGTACAGCATTTAAAATATTGTAAATTGTTTTTCTCCACTAGAACAGTGCTTCACTGTACTGTGGTGGTTACACTTTAAAAGAACTTGCTGCAATCTCAAAGTCATCAAGGCCACTGAATATATCTTCATCTGTAAAGCCATGTAACGTATCATCATGGATCTCATAAAGACCTAGGTGACCTCCAAACCCTGGAACCAACCCAATTTGGCTTCATCTAGGGCATTTCCTGCCTGTTAAACCAGGTGGATTTATTTGAACATGTGACCAGGGCCATTGATGAGGGCACATCTGTGCATATAGCATACCTTGACTTGGTAAAGCTGTTTGACACAGTCCCCACACGGTCATTGCAGATAATTTTAGCAAACTGAATGTAAACCCCTTTGTCATAAGATGGATTGCCAGCTGGCTCGCAAACTTGGTCACACACTATCAAAGTGGATGACTTCACATCAACTGGCAGACCTGTTACCATGCCACAAGGGTCAGTGCTGGGCCCCCGGCTGTTTGGTATATACTTCTCAGAAGTTCAGGCCAAAACTTAAGTGACTGGGCTGGACAAGTTTGTGGATGACTGCAAACTGGGTGCAATTATTGAATCCCAAATCATGTCCGTATACTTCAGGAGGGTTTTGCACAGACTAACGACTGGTGTCTTAGTCATGGTCTCGAACTGAATGAAAAAAATGTGCATAATCATTCCCTTCCGTAACAACTATGTACCTTCACATATTATCAAATGAACAATACCCTATGTACTTACAAAGTGGTAAGAGATCTGGGGTCACAAGTAGACTGCGACCTTAACTTTGATCACCAGGTATTTACTGTAATAAGGAGGGCTTTCTACGTAGCACACTTGATTAGCAAAGGCATTGCCTGTACAGCAAAGGAGGTTTTAACTCCTCTGTACTTGTCACTAATTAGGCCCATAATTGAGTATAACACCCCTTTCGACATATACTGTACTAAGTACCTGCAGCAATTGGAGAGACCTCGGAGGTTTCTTACTAAGATCATCAAGGGACTCCAGCACTTACCTTTTACAGACAGACTAAAGTCCCGGTCACTGTACTCCGTATCATATAGACTTCTTAGGGGAGGCTTATGCCTGGCTTGCAGAGCAATCTACGACCCAAACCTAGTGAATTTGCTGCCCAGCCATAAATTAAACAGGACTACAGCTACCTGTTCTAGGAACCTAAGTCTGGCTTGCGATTTGACTAGGGCATGCTAGAGGAACAGACGTGTCTCCCAGCAACTGCTGCTTCTTTGGAATAGGCTGCCAGTTCATGTGAAGCAGAGCATCTCTGACACTGTTGAGAAGGAACCTGGATGAGTGGATGGGGCACCGTAAATCCTTTCTGGGGATAGCACCCACAACCCTCCTGGACATGGGCAGTCATTAATAAACACAGTCCTTGGTATTCACTGATGAACGCAGTCCTTGGTATTCACTGATGAACGCAGTCCTTGGTATTCACTGATGAACGCAGTCCTTGGTATTCACTGATGAACGCAGTCCTTGGTATTCACTGATGAACGCAGTCCTTGGTATTCACTAAAGTATCTATGGTATTACATTGGGGTGAAATGTTTAGGCATGAAATGACATCCAGGTCTATAACCTAGTAACCATCTATGATCGAATGTAATTGTAGCATTGTATTCACAGTGCTTCAAGTAGCATTCCACTGTGTACTGCATCAAGTAATGTCTTGTATGCTGTTAATTGGGGGGAGGGGGGGGTCCGTTTTATATAAGATGCAAGATCTTGTGTGTTGGCTGTAGCTTTTTTCGATGCACTTGGCATTCTCTTAGTGAATTGTCTCCTAGTTAAATTAGTGGTTTGCTAGCTTTTAAAGTGTAATATAGAGTGCAAGACTTTTTAGCTGTAAGAGACTTGTCTTTAGGATCGTAAAAATTGCTAGGCTAATGGCCGTAACACCCTTACAAGCCCAGCCAAGTTCAACCCAGATCAGCACCTATTGCCCTTATCCAAGAGGGACACTGGCGGTACCCCCCAGGGTGAATTTACAGTTACCCATCCAATCATTCAGATTGCGTTTGAAGAGAAACGATGAGGTTCTCTGTTTGACATGAAGTGGGAGTTTGTTCCGAAGGTGTGGTAACTTCTGAGCGACAAATCTGTTCCTCCAGCAGGTACTATTAATGTCACATACCAGGTTAAGGTCCTTGGAGCGAGTGACCCATTTACCAGTTAACTTGCGGATGTGCAGTATTTTCAGTAAAGCAGAGTTGGAGATTGCCTTGTATACAATGAGTAGTCTGTATGAAACCGAATAAAGTGATGGAGATTTCAGATCCACATAGGACAGATGCTGAAGACCTTTAATTTTCCTTGAGGAACCTTTGTGGTCTCTCCAATTGCAGGTGCTTGGAAAGGTAGTTGCCAAAAAGGACGTTTTACTCCATTATTGGCTTGATGAGGGAAGAGTACAGGGAGGTTGTAACTTTTTTTTTCTGGAGGCAAAGCCTTTACTTAAGAGATGAGCAGTACAGAATGGCCGCCTTACCACTGTGGAGACATGGTGATCAAAGGTAAGATTGCTGTCAACCTGTGTTCCCAGGTCTCTCACCACTGAGAGCATACTTAAGGTGTTGGTATCGATGTGGTAGTTAGCAAGAACATTGCTCTTGCGTAAAGGGATAATACATTTTTTTTGTATAGAGTTTAAGGCCGTGACCTTGGCACCAGTTATTTGTGTATGACCCTCTTATAGGATGTTGACATCATTTGGAGGTTCTGTAACCACTTCCATTTTACAGTCGTCGGCACACTTTGTCAGCCACAGACCTTTAGTTTTTGCTTGTACTTCAGAGAAATAGATTCCAAACAGTAGAGGTCCCAGGACTGATCCCTGTGTAACACCACTGTTTACAGCTCTGTTGTTGGTGGTAGATTCCCCTATTTTTGACTATGTGCTCTCAGTGAGCCAGTTAGCGAGTCATCTAATGAAACAAAGGTTGATACCTAGTTGGGTGAGTTTGTCAGTGATGCCTGAGTGGGGGATATTGTCAAAAGCCTTGGTTAAGTCAAGGTGGCTGTATGCACAGATTTCCCCTAGTCCAGGGCTTTGGTGACTGTATTGAAGTTCACCAGGCTTAACAGGGATGATCTCCCTTTGACAAATCCAAACTGAGTAGAGTCAAGTGTTTGGAAGTTATCTGTATCTTTGAGGTCCGTGATGATTCGCTCCATGGCCTTGCAAATAAGGCTAGTCAGGCTAATAGGTCTGTAGTTCCCAGGGTTAGTGGAAGCACCACCTTTGTGCAAGGGAATAACGGTGACCATTTTCCATTCAGCTGGAACAAAGCTGATGCTTTAGACTATGATTGAGGAGTACCCAGTGGTGGTGTTGATTCTTATTGGAGCCCATGTAGGATGCAGCTTGGGATGTTATCAGGTCCCGTAGATGCTGTGTTTTTTGGCCTTGGGGCATTTACAACCTGCTGTTTAGAGATGCAAGTTAGGGTACAGGTAGTAAGGGATTTCATGGGGTACGTGTGGCGGGGACAGGGGAGTTAAGTTTGCACAGAACCTGTTAATGGGCAGCTTATCTGTGTCCACAAGCTCATTCTATGTGGCATCCTTAACTACCAGTTTGACACAAATCTGGGCTTTTCCATTTAGGTTACTGATTTAACTAAAGAACACCTTATGGTGGTGGTTAGTTGAGGAGGCTAATTTGGATTCGTAGTTTGCTTTGGAGGACTTCACAAGAAGTCTTATTTCCTTGTTTAAGCTGAGGAGGCAGTGTTTCCAGTTTTGATCCTGCTCCATTTTACTCTTAGACAGCAATTTGTTGTTGTAAGGCTTGTTAATGGCAATTGTCCACCAGGCAGGTTTACTCTTCCTTGAAGAGCTTGTTCTGGCCCTGTCAGGTACGACAGAGTCCAGTGCATTTATACAGGTGTTTGTATAAGGCATTGGTGGAGAACTCTGCATAGCTGCCAGTTTCATCTGGGGGGGGGGGGGTGCAGTGAAGCTATATATACCAGTCCCATAAGAGGTTATAATTTGTTTTTGAGAAGTTTTAGTTTAGTTGCTGCGGTGGGGTAAGGTGTGGTAGTTACTTTGAATGAGACTGATTTGCAGTTGGATCATACCAGGGAAGACCTCACAGTGGGGGTGCTAAAGTAGTCCAGGATATCGGTAAGCACCAGATCCAGGTTGTTGGCAGCCCTTGTGGGGGTGTCAACCAGCTGGTCCAGAGCATTGGAACCTTTGGGCAAGTGAGTGAGCATGAGTAATTTACCCAGTCAATGGATGGGTATTTAGTCACCCAAAATTATTGTCGGGATGCGTCTTGATAGACTCAAGTAGATCCAAATAGAGTGGTTGTCCTGATTTCATGGAGAGGGGGTCCTGTAGCTGGCAATGACTTAAATAGGTGTCCTACCATCTTTAAGAAAAATATTTGTTAAAACTGTGCATCGCAAAATACTATAATTTCATTAGCATTCACTGTAATCTCTTGTTAAAGTAGTATACCTAATGACATTATCTTGAGATGCACTATCTGTGTATGGGCAGTCCTTCAGTTAAGAGTGCCATGGCTATTGATAGGAAGTTGGAAGAGCTCAATGTGTTCATGAAAGTTGTAAGGTTTCTCTTTAGAAAATGTAATTATGTCCTTCAAGGATGCATCTGCAGTCCTAACATATGGGTTGTCCTGCCTCAGGCAGCCCTTCGGTCGGCCGGATTCCAAAGTCTGGGTCTGGCCTCGGCTGATGTCGTACTTCACCCGACGTCATAGCTGCTGTGAATTGGGTATAAAGGCATCAGCCAACGCCATTTTCCTCAGTCTTTCTTGCCGCGCGGTGCCCGAAGCAGAAGCTGTTCGCAAGTGCCGGTCGGTCAGATCCAGAGATTTCTACTACCAAAGACTTCTAAAAAGCTAAGTACCCCGTTGGGGACTCTTTCTTGCCTCAGCCGATGTTAGAAAAAGTAAATAATTGTTTAACTTGTGGGAAACAAATACCTCATAAGGATTTCCACTCTTACTGCCTTCCTTGCTTAGGCCCAGGCCACGACGCATCAGCTTGTCTAGCCTGTGCTTCCTTCAACTGACGGACACTTAGACGTCGGTCGGAGTTTGCAGAGGAGTTTTTTGGTCCCGCTTTTGCTTACAAAATGCCGTCGGAGACTCCGTCTTCACAATTGGCTAAAAAGCGTAAGGAAAAGGACCGACACTCGTGGCCCGCGGTTTCGGCCGAAACCACGGTTAAGCCAACCGCGAGTGTCTCGGTTTCGGCTGAAACCGAGTCCTCGGTTCTTCCTTCGGCCGAAAGCATGCGTCCGATAGCCGAGGCCTCACACAGCATGGCTGAATCTGCTACTGAAATGACCCCTGCTGTAGCAGCCACCCAGGATTTATCAGATACTATTCCTTTAGACATATCTACTCTTGCACGTGGAGCTGCTAGGTCCGCTGCATCTATGTCTATCAAGGCTTTTTCTAGGGCTAAAGCAGCTAAATCTTCTAAGGCCTTGCCTGCTAAAACCCCCTCACACAGGCCTACCTCTAGTTCCCAAATGCTCAGCCTGGCTGAGGATCTCATTTTTTTGATCAGGGGATCCCAACCTCACCCAGACAGGGCCTCTCAACCCCCTCCAGAGAAGAGGCCTAGAGCAGAGCCCCCGGATCCTGTTTCTACAGACTATTCCTCGGATGATTCAGAAAACTCAGATCCTCCAGAAGGCCCATATTCTCCTTATGAGGATTCTGATGCAGAAGACTCCATTCCTTCTGCCTCTCCTCCTGAGGAATTTTCTTTTGGGGAAACCTTACATGCTATGAGAGAGCATTTCCAATGGCAGGGCCAGGATTTTTCAGATTCAAGGAAAAGGCTAAGGACCTTTTTACATTTACCACAGCATAGGCCTTTAGCCATTCCTCCAGTACTTACAGTTGTTGATGATGCATATAATGATGCTTGTACTGCCCCTGACTCTCTTCCCCCGGCCCCTGCCAAGCCCGACAGATATTACAGGGTCCCGGACACACACTTTCACTTGTATAAGGCTCCTATTGCAGATCCTGAAACCATTTCACAGGGCCCCAAAGCTGTAGCAGCTGCCTCTGCCAAAAACCCCGTCCCCTCTGAAAGAGAATCTAGAGCATTAGAGAGATGGGGTAAAAAAGTTTATACTTCTGCTACTCTTTCGGCTAGGGCCTTAAACTGTCAATTCCACATGATTCAGTATCAGGAATTTTTGTTAGACCAGCTAAATAAAAAACTGTCCTCTCCTGAACCTATAGACCGTAAGTCCCTTCAGGATTTGGTACATAACACTCAGCAGGTCAGTAATCATTCCTTAAAATGCGGCTATGATGCACTGGAGGCTTCCTTTAGATCAGCTATGACTGGAACAGTGATTAGAAGGCATGCATGGTTAAAAGAGCAATCCTTACCAGACCATGTAAAGTCAAAGCTTCTAGATGCTCCCATGGAGAAACAAAGTTTGTTTGGCTCTCCTGCACAGCAAGTGCTAAAGAAGGTGGAAGAAAAAGCAAAATCTGTCCAAACAGTCAAGGATTTCTTACAGGTTCAGCCTCCGAGGTTTAGTAGAAATTGGCCTTCGAAGAATTGGTCCTTTCCAGACACCTCCAGAGCACAGAGAGGCAGAAATAGGCGCCCAAGAGGCAGAGGTCAATCCAGAGGTGCCTACAGGGGACGTCAGTGGCAGCCTAACAACCAAAGAAGTACTGCCACAGATCCAGCTACGACCACTTCCACAGGGCAGACACAATGACTTGACTCTGATGCCGCCTACCAGGGAACAACTGGAAGCACCCTTAGGCGGAAAGCTAGCCTTATTTTCCGTAAACTGGCATTACATTACAGGAGACAAATGGATTTTACAGACAATAGACAAAGGCTACAGGTTTCACTTCCACACTCTAAAAGAGAGGAAAGCCAAACCTACCACCAAACCAAAAAAACAAACGCTCTAGAACAAATCAACCATCTACTAAGGATGAGAGCTATAGAAAAGGTACCTCCTATGGAACAAGGGCAAGGATTTTACTCCAGACTTTTCCTGGTACCAAGAAAAGAAAACCAATGGAGGCCTATTCTCGACCTGTCCTCTCTGAACACATATCTCATTGTTCCAAAATTCAAAATGCTGACCCTACAGCAACTTCTTCCCATGCTGGGCAAGGAGTCTTGGCTGGTGACTCTAGATCTCAAGGAGGCATACCTGCACGTCCCTATACGACCAGATTGCAGAAGATACCTCAGATTTCTTGCAGGATCAGAGCATTGTCAATTCTCAGCATTGCCCTTTGGTTTATCTACTGCGCCCAGAGTATTCACGAAATGCCTGGCATCAGTAATTGCTCATTGCAGGCTTCAGGGAATTCAGATTTATCCATACCTGGACGACTGCCTAATACAAGCGGACAACAAGACCAAATTAACAAAAGATTTGGAAAAGGTTATACAACTACTGCAAGCCCTGGGATACACAGTCAACATGAAAAAGTCAAGGCTGGTACCATCCCAAAGGATAACATTCTTGGGTGCAGAACTGGACACATCAAATCAGATGGCTTTTCTCACAGCAGAAAAGCAAAAGCAACTACCACTCTATTTCATGGCATTAACAACACAGAACCAGCTTACAGCAAGGAAAGTCCTGCAAGCCCTGGGTTACATGGCATCCTGCATAATATTGATTCCACATGCCAGGCTGCATATGAGAAAGTTGCATTGGTACCTAAGGAATGTATGGTCTCAACACAAACAGTCTAGAAGCCCAGATTCCAATAATACCATGCCTGAAACAAGAATTCCTGTGGTGGGCTCAGGCCCCTCAGTTGAACAGAGGACTGCCTTTCCACAAACCTCACCCAAGCCAGACTATCACCACGGACGCCTCAGACCTAGGCTGGGGGGCACACATGGTGGGCAAGTGTATACAAGGCCTATGGACACAAGACCAGCTGAACCTACATATAAATCAAAAAGAGATGCTGGCAGTGAAACAGGCACTTCAGACATTCAGACCTTTTCTTCAACAGGGTCATTTGCTGATAAGGACGGACAACACCACAGTCATGTGGTATATCAACAAATAGGGAGGCACGCACTCATACCCTCTATGCCGGATGGCAATGTACCTGTGGAATGTGGCCCTGAACCTCAACATTCAACTCCAGGCCAAATTTGTGCCAGGAAAAGAAAATATACTAGCAGACACCTTAAGCAGAACTACCACGGATGCCCACGAATGGATGCTGCATCCAGACATCTTCAAAACCATTACAAAGAAATGGCGACTACCAGAAACAGACCTGTTCGCATCCCCACACAACCACCAATTGAGGAAATTCTGCACAAGGACATACTACCCACTTGCTTGGAAGGTGGACTCCCTATCCTTCAGTTGGGAAAACCTGACAGCATATGCATTCCCACCTCTTCCTTTGATGCACAAAGTGCTACTGAAGATCAAAGAAGATCACCCAAGGATCATCCTGATAGCTCCAGACTGGCCGAGGCAGCATTGGTACCCGCTACTGAGGAGCATGTCTCGGACACATGCATGGCCTCTACCTCTAGTTCCTTTACTGCTAACACAGAACAACTACAAGATCCTACATCCAAACTTGAAAACACTACAGCTAGCTGCTTGGAATATTACATAAAGCAAAATAACCCAGATTTATCTCAGAGGGTTAAAGACATTATCCTGGAGGCTCGCAGACCCTCCACAAGGAAGACTTATTCAGCCAAATGGAAAAGATACCTCATTTGGAGTGCAGCAAAAGGAGAAAATGTATCATTAGCAAACATAGCTAACATCCTGGAATACTTAGCAGAACTTTTCCACAATGGCCTGTCTTACTCCTCCATTAAGATTCATGCATCAGCAATTTCAGCAGAATACAACATGGATCCTCCAGTCTTCTCATCCTCTACTCAGGCAGTTTCTGAGAGGAATTAAAAATGTAAAGCCTCCAAGGAAGCCACCTTTGCCTACATGGGACCTTAACTTTGTGTTGGAAAAGTTAACACTTCCCCCTTTCGAACCAGCAGCAGCAGCAGAATTACAATTCTTATCTTGGAAAACTGCTTTCCTGCTTGCAATCACTTCAGCAAGAAGGGTTTCTGAATTACAGGCATTAATGGCAGTACAGCCCTTCCTTATCTTCCTTCAGGATAGTGTCCTTGAGAACTAACCCTTCTTTTATGCCAAAAGTGGTCTCCAGGGTATCATTGAACCAAGCAATCCATCTACCGACATTCTTCCCCAACCCACAGAACAGGGGGAAAAGACTACTACATACCTTGGATGTGCACAGGCAATTGCGCTACTATCTGGACAGAACCAAGACCAACAGAAAAACTGACCAGCTTCTGGTAGCATATGCAACAGGAATGGAAGGAAAAGCAATTTCAAAACAGACAATCTCAAAATGGATAGGAAATTGCATTAGATTTTGTTACTCTTTTCATGGAAAGACATCTCCAGAAAACATCAGACCTCACTCCACAAGGGCTACAGCCAGTACTACAGCTTTCCTACGAGGAGTGGCTACCAAAGACATTTTAGAAGCTACTACTTGGAGCTCCGTGCATACATTTGCCAAGCATTATAATCTACCTTTATACTCCAGATCCCGAGCAGGTTTTGCAACTGCTGTTTTGCAAGGGATCTTAGCTAGACCATAATCATCTTAGTGCCTCCTCCCCCAGTTTGGCTATGGTATTCTACCCATTTGTTAGGACTGCAGATGCATCCTTGAAGGACATAGTACAGTTTTGTACCTACCATAAATGTAGATGTCCGAGAGGTATGCATCTGCAGTCAGGATTACCCACCCTCCTTCCCCTCTGTGGTACTCCTAGGGTATTTGCCCATCTTGTAGCTAGCTGGGGGAATCTATTATGGTGTATTTGTTTGTATATATGTATATACATGTTTATATTGTTTGCTCTCTACTGTCTGGAATCATTTGCATTTATCCAAATTTAGCCTTCCTAGAGGGCACCTGGCATCTGGGGCAAGAAACACTGAGGAAAATGGCGTCGGCTGATGCCTTTATACCCAATTCACAGCAGCTATGACGTCGGGTGAAGTGCGACATTTGCCGAGGCCAGACCCAGACTTTGGAATCCGGCCGACCGAAGGGCTGCCTGAGGCAGGACAACCCATATGTTAGGACTGCAGATGTATACCTCTCGGACATCTACATTTATGGTAGGTACAAAACTGTACTTTTTAATAGTGCAAAGGGTCTGAATAGTTGGGAGGTGCAAGCCCATTAAGAACATCTGATTTGCATCTAATTCCATGGCTGCAGCCAGGGAATTAGGGTACCTAAGGTGACATCATCGAAATGATTACACATCCCGAACTGTGACTTTCAATTTTTGTCAGGTTCCCATGCTTTCTTTTACAGTGTTCTGTCATCCTGGTCCCATGTGAAGACATCCATTCTCCATAACAGGACTAGGGGCAGCAGGCGTTAAGCCTGCTTGGCAAGTTAAACTTTGCCAAACTTCCTAACCCTATCCAGTAAACCACAGTAATACTAAGCTTCTTAAGATCTTTCTTGCCATACTCCTGGTTTAGTTGAGGAAAAGTGACCACATAATACTCACCCCATTTTCCATGTTATTTTGAGTAGGCTTTTTCAGATTGGTTACTTGTTTTTACTAGCATGCCTGTTTCTGATGGCATTCTCCCCTCTCCTCCACCCTTTTTCTGATGCTAGTTGTACTGTTTATTTGGGCCTAGGCCCACCTTCTCTTAAGTGCAGTCACTAACTGAAACAATCAAACAGTTTATACTTGTAGGCTTGCTTGTAGGATCATAGGAGGTTACTAGGCTAATGGCCCTGAGGCCCTTACAAGTCTAGTCAAGAGTTTATCCCCAAAAAGAAACCTCAATCAGCACCTGTCACCCCAGTCAATGAGAGACCGGTGGAATCTCTGGGACAAATTTCTTGATGTTCATCGTGTTTCACTGTTGCAGTCATTACTCTTGGGTTATCCTGCTGGCAGGCTGCCCGCAGTCGGCCTGAATTCCAAAGTCTTGGTCCGGCGTCGGTTGCTGTCGCCTCTTCCCTGACGTCAGTGCGCCAGGAGTGTAAAAGATGCAGGCGATGCCATTTTCTTCAGTCTTTCTTGCCGCACGGTGCCCGAAGCAGAAGCAGTTCGCAAGTGCCGGTTGGCTGACTCCTGAGATTTTTGTGTTCGAATTTCAGATCTGAAGTCTTCATTTAAAGCTAAGTACCCCATTGAGGAAACTTTTTCTTGCTCCAGACCGATGTCAGAAAAAGTTAATTGTATTTCTTGTGGGAAGCAAATATCTCATAAGGACTTCCATTCTTATTGTATTCCTTGCCTAGGCCCTGATCACGACGTAGCTAATTGCAGATTTTGTGCTAGATTTAACCAATGCACTATTAAGCGTCGTATGATTTTGCATTTCATTACTTTGGCCGAAGATTTAATTACACGATGTCGTCTGATAGCCATCCGACTACCGCAATTCACAAGTAATGCAGGGAAAAGGACAGACATCCGAGGTCCAAAACTGACAATGAGGCTTTTTCTAAGCCAGTCTCCGGTTCTCAGTGAGGCGCTTTCGCAGCCCCTGACGCCCGCTACCTCATAGCCGCAGGCCGCTTCCAACTCTCACGTGGAGCAGACTAAGCCTCTGGGAACTCAAGGTATTGGACACTTGGAAAATATCCCCTCAGATGGGGCCGGAGCGGCTGAGCAGGCATCGGTTTCTGAGGGTGTTTTCAGGCCTACACAGTTGTATATAAAACCGACTACAGCTCCAAAGGCAAAGACTAAAGCACCACTAAAGTCAAAGAAACAAGTGCAGCAAGCCCATGGACAGGCCTCCATGCCTAAAAAACAGTTGCTCAAAATGGCCGAAGACCTAATTACTTTGATCAGGGGTTCCCATCCCCCCGAGAAGAGGCCTAGGCAAGAGACAGACTATGAATCTTCAGATCAGGTTTCCATTTCCTCTGGCTCTTCTGACCAAGAATACTATCTCCCTCCCTATGAGGATTCCGATGCTTAAGAATCTATCCCTTCAGCCTCCCCTTGTGAGGATTTTTCTTTTGGGGAAACCCTGCATACCATGAGGGAGCACTTACACTGGGAGAGCCAAGACTACTCAGAATCTAAGAAAAGGCTTTGAGATTTTCTTTTACTACCTCAGCACAGGCCTCTTGCTATCCCTCCTGTTTTAGACATTGTAGATGTATTTTCAGAGTCCAGCCTGTCCCCTGACTCTTTACCCCCTGCACCTGTTAAGCCAAACGTATACTACAAGGTTCCAGATTCACATAAACTTCTTTATAAAAACCCTGCTTCTGACCCAGAAACTATTTCTCAGGGTCCCAAAGGCGTCAAGGCTTCCACTGCAAAAAACCCTATTCCCTCTGATAGGGATTCAAGGGCACTGGACAGATGGGGGAAAGGTTTACACCTCTGCTACCTTGGCTGTGAGGGCTTTAAATTGTCAATTTCATATGCTTAAATATCAGCAATACTTATTGTCACTGCTTAAACAGAAAATGTTAAATTCTGAATGTGCAGAAAACAAAGAAATGCAGGATTTATTGCATGCAACTGAACAAGTGAGAAAGCATACTTTGCAATGTGGCTTTGATTCTCTGGAGGCCTCTTGCAGGGCCGCTGTTACGGGTTCTGTCATTAGGCGACATGTTTGGTTAAAGGAACAGAATCTGCCTGGTCATGTTAAAGCAAAATTATTAGATGCTCCATTACAGCATGATACTTTGTTTGGTGTTAAAGCAGAAGAGGTATTGAAGAAAATGGAGGACAAAGCGAAATCTATGCAGACAGTTAAGGATTTCTTACAGGTGCAGCCACCCAGATTTAGCAGGAACTGGCCTACAAAGAATTGGTCCTTTCCAGTGTCAGACAGGCCACAAAGCAGCAGATACAGACTCCCCAGAGGCAGATCCTAGCCCCAAGTCTCATACAGGCCTAAACAATGAGGTGCTTCTACCTCCAAAAGTGGAGAAGACAAATCACAGCCATACAGGAAACGGTTCCAATGACTTTCCTCTGCCAGAACCAAGCACTTATCTTTTGGCAGCCCCCTTAGGGGGAAAACTAGCAATTTTTTCACAAAATTGGCACATGATCACCCAGGACAAATGGGTCTTGAACATAGTGTCTCAGGGCTACAAGTTCCACTTTCACACCCTGCCAAGGGAAAAAGGTATGCCAGACCTGCCACACAATCAGTGGGCAGAGGCACAAAAGCAAGCTTCATCCCTCATGGACATGAGGGCCATTCAGCAAGTACCACAACAAGAGCAGGGACAAGGATTTTACTCTACTTTTCTTGGTGCCCAGAAAGAACAAAGCCAGAAGACCAATACTGGACCTGTCTATTCTAAACACATTTCTGGACGTTCCAAAATTCAAAATGTTGACTCTGCAGCAGCTACTGCCCATGCTGGGCAAGAAGGCTTGGCTCGTAACTTTGGACCTAAAAGAGGCATACCTGCATGTTCCAGTCAGATAATCTTGCAGAAGATGCTTCGGATTCATAGCTGGCTCAATGCACTACCAATTCTCTGCACTGCTCTTTGGCTTATCTACTGCGCCCAGGGTCTTCACAAAATGCCTGGCACCAGTAATTGCATTTTGTAGACAGAGGAATTCAAATATATCCTTACTTGGACGACTGCCTTATTCAAGCAGAGAACAAAAGACATTCTACTAAAGCAACTGGCGTTTGTAAAAAGATTACTAATTTGCCTAGGGTACACAGTAAACGAAAATAAATCAAAACTAGTACCCTCTCAAGAGATGATATTCCTGGGTGCAAGCTTAAATACAACTACCCAGATGGCTTATCTCACGCCAGGCAAACAAAGGCAACTGACTTCTTACTTCAAAATGTTGGCAACAAAGACCCAGTTATCTGCAAGAAAAATTCTGCAGGCTTTGGGCTTCATAGCATTCTGCTAATTCCATATGCCAGACTGCATATGAGGAAACTACAATGGTATCTAAAAAGTGTTTGGACTCAACATTGCCACAGCCTGGAAACATTGAATTACCCTCATTCCCTGCCTGCAACAGGAGTTTCGATGGTGGGCACAGGCCTGTCACCACAACAAGGGACAGCCATTAACTTCACCCACACCCAGGCAGACACTAACAACGGATGCATCGGATTATGCCTGGGTGGGCCCACATGGTAGGAAAATGTATTCCGGGCACATGGCCCACAAGCCAGATGCAGCTTCATATCAATCAAAAAGAGATGCTAGCTGTTCAGAATGCCCTGACAGCTTTCAAGGATCTACTTCATCCAGGACAACTACTGATAAAGACGGACAGTACTACAGCCATGTGGTACATAAACAAGCAGGAGCAGGAAGGCACACATTCCTACCACCTCTGCAGACAGGCCATGACTTTGTGGGACACAGCATTCACTTAAGTTCAGATGCAAGCACAATTCCTGCCAGGAAAAATAAATACTCTGGCAGACGAACTAAGCAGAAACCTCATGGATCCCCACAAGTGGAAACTGGATCCACAAGTCTTCAGCATGATAACAAGGAAATGGGGATGCCCAGACATAGATCTATTTGACTCCCCTCACAACTGCCAGCTACAGAGATTCTGCACAAGGACTTATCACAAGCAAGCATGGAAAGTGGATGCCCTATCCTTCAGCTGGAAAAACCTAACAGTATATGCCTTTCCTCCACTGCCTCTCCTCCCCAAGTTACTCCTAAAGGTCAGACGAGAAGCCAAAAATGAGACTGATTGCCCTAGACTGGCCACACCAGCACTGGTACCCAATCCTAAATAGCTTGTCTCAAGGCCCAGCCTGGACATTGCCTCAAACTTTTCACTTACTGACCCAACAAAATAATCAGATCCTGCAGAGCCAGCTCAGGACCTTAAATCTGGCAGCATGGTGGATAATGCAGCCATTCAGAACACTCATTTTTCCAAAGCTGTAATAGATGTTATTTTGGAGGCCCGGAGGCCCAGTACCAGAAAATCATATGCAGAAAAATGGAAGAGATTCTGTGCTTGGAACCAGGAACAAGGAAGTGACCCGTTTGTACCAAATATTCCTCAGATTTTACAATACTTAACTGAGATGCTGGACAAAGGCCTATCCTTTTCATCAATTAAGATTCATGCCTCTGCCATTTCAGCCCATTACAATATGGAACCACCTATCTTTTCTCATCCTTTAATAAGGCAGTACCTCAGAGGGGCCAAAAACATAAGACCTCCAAGGAGAGCACCAATACCTGCATGGGACCTCAATTATGTCTTGGAAAAACTCACACTGCCTCCTTTTGAGCCAGCCTCAACAGCTGATATAAAATTCTTATCCTGGGTAACAGCTCTGCTCCTAGCAGTAACCTCTGCAAGACGAATCTCGGAGTTAACAGGCGCTCATGGTTGTGGAACCTTTTATCATTTTCCATCCAGACAGGGTTTCTCTGAGGATGAACCCTACATTTGTGCCTAAGGTGGTGTCCAGTGTGGCCCTTAACCAAACCATTCACTTGCCTACCTTTTATCCAAACCCACAGAACAAGGGTGAGAGACTTTTGCATTCTTTGGACATACACAGACAGCTACACTTCTACTTGGCCAGAACTAAAGCTTTCAGAAAGGCTGAGCAACTTTTAGCGGCATATGCTGCAGGATCACAAGGAAAGGCTATCTCAAAACAGACAATTTCAAAATGGATAGGCCATTGCATTCGTTTCTGCTACTCACAGCATGGCAAATCAGTGCCTAAGGGCATTAGGCCACATTCTACCAGAGCAGCCACTTCAGCAGCCTTCCTCAGAGGAGTACCAACCAAAGACGTCTTAGAGGCTGCAACTTGGAGTTCAGTGCACACTTTTACAAAGCACTACCACTTACCTTTCTACTCTAAATCCAGAGCAGGCTTTGCCACTACAGTTCTGCAGGGCCTCATAGCCTCTCCTAATCCTATTTAGCCCAGCCACCCATCCTCAGCTTTGGGATTCAACCCAAGAGTAATGACTGCAACAGTGAAACACGATGAGCATAATACAGTTGTGTACCTACCATAAATGTAGATGTTCGAGTGTGTTCACTGTTGCAGTCCAGGTTACCCTCCCACCATCCCCCTTTCTTTTGCTGGGTCGTATCTGTACTTCTCTGTTCTATACAACCTATGTGGTGTATTTGCTTGTAGATGAAGGAAATGTTTATTTTAGTGCATGCATGTTTATTGGCATAATTTATTTAGCCTACCCTTTTGGGGGCACCTGACATCTGGGGCAAGAAAAACTGAAGAAAATGGCGTTTGCTGCATCTTTTATACCCCTGGTGCACTGACATCAGGGAAGAGGCGACAGCAACCGACGCCGGACCAAAACTTTGGAATTCAGGCCGACTGCGGGTAGCCTGCCAGCAGGATAACCCAAGTGTTATGACTGCAACAGTGAATACACTCTAACATCTACATTTATGGTAGGTACACAACTGTACTTTTCCCAACTACTCATCAAGGTTGGACTTGAAGAGGGTCAGCGAGGTGCTCTGTTTGACATGTATGGGAAGTATTCCAGAGACTGGGCAGCCTCTGGGAGACTAACTTGTTTCTCCAGCAGGTTTTATTTATTTTGCATATAATATTCAGGCCTTTCGAGCGGGTAATGCGTGAGGAGTTAGACTTGCGGATATGCAACATTTCTAGTAGGGCAGGGTCTGAGATTGCCTTGTATGAGAGACGCATCACCCCTGAGTAATCTGTACGATACCGAATAGAGTGATAGTGATTTGAGTCTATCTGCATAGGATAGGTGTTGGAGGCCATGGATACCCGAGGTATTTCAGTGGCCTTTCCAGTTGGTGTAGATGTTTGGAGAGGTATATACCAAATGGGGCATTTATACTCAATTATTGGTCTAATGAGGAAGGAGTATAGAGAAGTAATAACCTCCTTTTTTTCTGGATGCAGTCACTTTTACTTATGAGATAAATGAAGTAAAAGGCTATCTGAAGTAGTTTACTTCATTTGTTCTTCAACCTGTGGGAATATTAATCCGTATTGGATCCGATCTGGCAAATTATTACTAACATCAGCGCCGAGGTCCAAACTCCTCCCCTTATCCATATTACACCTCCGCTGCCTTCCATCCCTAGATCTCATTTGCTGCGATTTGCTTGTACATTGTGTCTTCAGAGCTCCAGCTAGCAGTGGGTTTATTTCACTACTATAAGTTAAAAACTTTCATTCTTTTTTGTCGATCTAGATTAGTTTAAGTACTCCTTCTCCCCTTCCATCGCTTTGGCATAGAGTGTGTCTGTTTAGGTAATTAATTAGTTTGATGTCCTTCAAGGATGCATCTGCAGTCTTTACAAATGGGTTGTCCTGTCATCAGGCAGCCCTTCGGTCGGCCGGATTCCAAAGTCTGGGTCTGGCTTCGGCTGGTGTCGCACTTCACCCGACGTCATTGCGGCAGTTATTCGGGTATAAAGGCATCAGCCAACGCCATTTTCCCCAGTCTTTCTTGCCGCGTGGCGCCCGAAGCAGAAGCTGTTCGCAAGTGCCGGTCGGTCAGATCCAGAGATTACTACTACCGAATACTACTTCGAAGACTTCTGTAAAGCTAAGTACCCCGTTGGGGACTCTTTCTTGCCTCAGCCGATGTCAGAGAAAGTTAATAACTGTTTATCTTGTGGGAAACAAATACCTCATAAAGATTTCCACTCCTATTGCATACATTGTTTAGGCCCAGACCACGACGTAGCAGCTTGTCTAGCCTGTGCTTCTTTTAACCGGCGGATGCTTAGACGTCGATCGGACTTTGCTGAACAGATTTTCGGCTCCGATTTTGCCTACATTATGCCGTTGGATCCTCCGACTACGCAAATAACCAAAAAACGCAAAGAAAAGGACCGACACTTGCGGTCCGCGGTTTCGGCCGAAACCATGGTTAAGCAAACCACGAGTGTCTCGGTTTTGGCTGAAGCCGAGCAAGCGGTTCTTTCTTCAGCCGATAACTTGCCTTCTACCGAGGCCTCTTCTAACCTGGTAGAAACGGCTTCTGAAATCCAACCTTCTGTTGCGGTTTCACAGGATTTATCAGACACCATTCCCCTGGATATTTCTACCCCTGTACGTGGAGCTGCTAGGCCTCCTCCAGCTATGTCTATTAAGGCCTTTGCCAGGGCTAAAGCAGCCAAAGCATCAAAACCTGTGCCTGCCAAGCCCCCCCTTCACAGGCCCAGCACCAGCTCCCATATGCTTTCTTTGGCTGAGGATCTCATCTCTTTAATTCGTGGAGCCCAGCCTCATCCAGACAGGGCCTCTCTCCCTCCTCCAGAAAAGAGGCCTAGAGCAGAGCCCCCTGAGCCAGTATCCACAGATGATTCCTCTGATGACTCAGAACAATACAGACCCTCCTGAGGCTTCTTATTCTTTTTACAATAACTCTGATGCTGAGGAGTCCATCCCTTCAGCCTCTCCTCCTGAGGAATTTTCCTTTGGGGAAACTTTGCATGCTATGAGGGAACAATTTCAGTGGCAGGGCCAAGATTTCTCAGACTCTAGAAAAAGGCTTAGGACCTTTCTACATTTGCCACAGCATAGGCCTTTAGCTATACCTCCAGTTCTTTCTGTTGTTGATGATGCATTTAATGATGCTTGCACTGCTCCTGATACTTTACCTCCGGCTCCTGCTAAGCCCGATAGGTACTACAGGGTCCCGGACACTCATCACCACTTATATAAGGCTCCTTTTGCAGATCCAGAGACTATCTCCCAGGGTCCAAAAGCTGTAGCAGCTACTTCTTCTAAAAACCCCCTCCCCTCTGAAAGGGAATCCAGGTCCTTAGAGAGATGGGGTAAAAAAGTTTACACCTCTGCTACTTTGTCAGCTAGAGCTTTGAACTGCCAATTTCATATGATTCAATATCAAGAGTTTGCTTGACCAGTTAACTAAAAAGATGTCCTCTGAAGAATCTTTAGATAAAAAGTATGTTCAAGAAATGGTACATAACATACAGCAGGTTAGTAACCATTCTTTAAAATGTGGCTATGATGCACTGGAGGCTTCCTTTAGATCAGCCATGACTGGCACAGTTATCAGGAGGCATGCATGGTTGAAAGAACAGGCATTACCAGACCATGTCAAATCTAAGCTTTTGGATGCACCTATGGACAAGGTCAATTTATTTGGTTCCCCTGCACAGCAGGTATTAAAAAAGATGGAAGAGAAAGCAAAATCTGTGCAAACAGTGAAAGATTTCTTGCAAGTTCAACCTCCAAGGTTTAGCAGGAACTGGCCCTCCAAGAATTGGTCCTTTCCAGACTCCTCTAAGGCACAAAGAGGCAGGAATAGGCTCTAGAGGCAGAAACCAATCCAGGGGTGCCTACAGGGGTCGCCAGTGGCAGGGTAACAACCAACGAGGCACGGATACAGCCACCACCACTACAGCAACTCAATCACAGTGACTTGGTGGCACCGCCTACCAGGGAACAACTAGAAGCACCTTTAGGCGGAAAGCTAACCTTATTTTCAAGAAACTGGCACTGCATTACAAGAGAAAAGTGGATTTTGCAAACTATAGACCAAGGTTACAGATTCCATTTCCATACTCTACCAGGAAAGACAGGAATGCCGAACCTACCACCTACTCAAAGGACAGAAGCTCTAAAACAAATATCTCAATTATTAAGAATGAGAGCTGTGGAAAAGGTACCATCTATGGAGCAAGGGAAGGATTTTACTCCAGACTCTTCCTGGTACCAAGAAAAGAAAACAAATGGAGGCCTATTCTAGACCTGTCCGCTTTAAACACATTCCTCATTGCTCCAAAATTCAAAATGCTGACCCTACAGCAGCTTCTTCCCATGCTGGGCAAGGAGTCTTGGCTGGTAACTCTAGATCTCAAGGAGGCATACCTGCACGTCCCCATAAGACCAATTTGCAGAAGATACCTCAGATTTCTTGCAGGATCAGAGCATTATCAATTCTCAGCATTGCCCTTTGGCTTATCTACTGCCCAGAGTGTTCACGAAATGCCTGGCATCAGTAATCGCTCATTGCAGACTTCAGGGGATTCAAATCTATCCCTACCTGGACGACTGCCTGATACAAGCGGACAACAAGAACAAACTAACAGAAGACTTACAAAGAGTCATCTACCTGCTGCAAGCCCTGGGATATACAGTCAATACAAAAAAGTCAAGGCTGATTCCATCCCAAAGAATAACCTTTCTGGGTGCAGAACTGGACACATCAAAACAAATGGCATTTCTAACTACAGAAAAGAAAGAGCAACTTCCTCTCTACTTCTTGGCATTAACAAAGCAGAACCATCTAACTGCAAGAAAAGTGCTACAAGCTCTAGGCTTCATGGCATCCTGCATAATACTGGTCCCTCATGCCAGGCTGCATATGAGAAAGCTACAGTGGTACCTAAAGAATTTGTGGTCCCAGCACAAACACAGCCTAGAAACCAAAATTCCAATGATTCCATGCCTGAAACAAGAGTTCCTATGGTGGGCTCAGGCCTGCCAATCAAACACAGGATTGCCCTTCTGCAAAAGTCAACCAAGACAAACCATCACGACAGATGCCTCAGACCTCGGTTGGGGGGCACACATGATGGGCAAGTGCATTCAAGGCCTATGGACTCAAGACCAGCTGCATCTGCACATAAATCTAAAAGAAATGATGGCAGTAAAATTGGCAATCCAGGCATTCAGACCTTTTCTCCAAGAAGGCCAGTTGATAAGGACAGACAACACCACAGTTATGTGGTACATCAACAAACAGGGAGGCACACACTCATACCCTCTATGCCGGCTGGCACTGGACCTATGGGATGTGGCTCTGAGCTACAACATTCAGTTACAGGCAATTTATGTACCAGGGAAGGAAAACATTCTAGCAGATATATTAAGCAGAACTACAACAGATGCCCACGAATGGATGCTGCATCCGGACATCTTCAAAACCATCACAAGAGAATGGGGATTACCACAAATAGACTTGTTTGCATCCCCATTCAATCACCAGTTGAAGAAATTCTGCACAAGGACTACCACCCACTTGCTTGGAAGGTGGACTCCCTATCTTTCAGTTGGAAAAGCCTGACAGCATACGCATTCCCACCACTTCCTTTGATGCACAAGGTGCTTCTGAAAATCAAAGAGGAACGTCCGAGGATCATTCTGATAGCCCCAGACTGGCCAAGACAACATTGGTATCCACTGCTGAGGAGCATGTCCCGGGAACAAATATGGACACTGCCCTGATCCCATTACTGCTAACACAGAACAACTACAACATCCTGCATCCAAACCTAAAAACTCTGCAGCTAACTGCCTGGAACATTACATAACAGCAATTAACCCAAATTTATCCCAAAGGGTTAAAAACATAATCCTGGAGGCTCATAGACCTTCAACAAGAAAGAATTATGCAGCAAAATGGAAAAGATATCTCATCTGGAGTACTGCAAAGGGGCAAGATGTGACACTGGTGAACATAGCCAACATCCTGGAGTACTTGGCGGAGCTCTTCCATACAGGCCTGTCCTACTCTTCCATCAAGATACATGCATCGGCTATTTCAGCAGAATACAGCTTGGATCCTCCTGTTTTCTCGCATCCTCTGCTCAGACAGTTTCTGAGAGGAATTAAAAATGTAAAACCTCCCAGGAAACCTCCATTGCCAGCATGGGACTTGAACTTTGTGCTAGAAAAACTGACTCCTCCTCCTTTCGAACCAGCAGCAACAGCAGAATTACAATACTTATCCTGGAAGACTGCTTTCCTGCTGGCAATAACTTCAGCAAGAAGGGTCTCTGAACTACAGGCATTAATGGCAGTGCAACCCTTCCTGATCTTCCATCAAGATAGTGTCCATGAGAACAAATCCTACATTTATGCCTAAGGTGGTATCCAGAGTCTCTATAAATCAGGCTATCCACCTTCCTACATTCTTCCCCAACCCACAGAACAGGGGGGAAAGGCTCTTACATACCTTGGATGTACACAGACAATTACGCTACTACTTGGACAGGACAAAAAACAATAGAAAACTGACCAGCTTCTGGTAGCATATGCAACAGGAAAGGAAGGAAAACCAATTTCTAAACAGACAATCTCCAAATGGATAGGAAAGTGCATTAGATTTTGTTACTCCTACCATGGAAAGAAAACTCCAGAGAACATCAGGCCTCACTCCACAAGGGCTACAGCCACTACCACAGCTTTCTTACGAGGAGTGGCTACCAAGGACATTATAGAGGCTGCTACTTGGACCTCCGTGCATACATTTGCCAAGCATTATAACTTACCTCTATACTCTAGATCCCGTGCTGGTTTTGCCACTGCTGTTTTGCAAGGGATCCTAACTACACCATAATCTCTTCTCATTTCCACCTCCCCTAGTTTAGCTATGGTATTCTACCCATTTGTAAAGACTGCAGATGCATCCTTGAAGGACATAGTACAGTTTTGTACCTACCATAAATGTAGATGTCCGAGAGGAATGCATGTGCAGTCAGGATTACCCACCCTCTTTCCCCTCTGAGGTACTCCTAGGGTATTTGCCAATCTTCAGCTAGCTTGGGGGGGATCTATTATGGTGTATTTGTATATATGTACATACATGCTTATTTTATGTGTTTGCTCTCTACTATTTGGAAACTTTGGCATTTATCCAAATTTAGCCATCCAAGAGGGCACCTGGCATCTGGGGCAAGAAACACTGAGGAAAATGGCGTCGGCTGATGCCTTTATACCCGAATAACTGCCGCAATGACGGGTGAAGTGCGACACCAGCCGAAGCCAGACCCAGACTTTGGAATCCGGCCGACCGAAGGGCTGCCTGACGACAGGACAACCCATTTGTAAAGACTGCAGATGCATTCCTCTCGGACATCTACATTTATGGTAGGTACAAAACTGTACTTTCTGTGGTGCCCCCCCTAAGTGTTGACTATAGACTAGCGTGATGTGCGTCTGCCTGTAGTGAAGAAAGTGTGGGGGGGGGGGGTTTGCCTGTCTGTCTTTTTTTGTCTTAGGATAGCTGAAAAGCTTGTCTAAGCGCTGCACAGTGTGGCCATAAGCTCTCCCCAGCGGATAGCCACACTCTCTGTGTGTGTGTTGTGCTTGGGTGTGTGTTGTGCTTGGGTGTGTGTTGTGCTTGGGTGTGTGTGTGTGTGTGTGTGTGTGTGTGTTGTGCTTGGGTGTGGCCCACCTTAGTGTGGATTGCTCCATTTGTGCGGGGTTCAACCCCCGGCTTTAAAGGATAGGACGGCCAAGTTGGCCCTCAAAGGTTGTCTTCCTTCTACTGACCCTCCTTCCTCATCTTCGGCTTCAGTCACAGCGGCTGCTGTAACTGCCACTACCACATCTCTTCCTCTGGCCTTGCCTCCCACCCAAGCTGGGACTCAAACTCCTACATCTAAGCCTATGGTAGTGGTGCAGAGGGGAGAGAGAAAGCCGAAGGCGAAAGAAATGAGGAAGAGGTCCCCAGACCTCGCTTCTCCGAGCAAGTCAGCACTCATCCATGTCTCCCCTCTGCTCTGGTCTCAGAGGTACTGCCTGGAGCAGGAGGAGGCACGTCCAGCCTCCTGGGCATCTGTTCCTCGACCTGTTAGGTCCGAGTCCGTGGCCTTGTCGCAGTCAACCTACTCCTAATCGGATTTGGATCTGGCTAAGACTATGCGCTTTATCTGTGCACAGATCCAGATGGAGGTCTTGCCAGCCCCCCCCCCTTCCTCTGGCGGCGGGAGCTAGTTTCCTTTCTTTCAACACATTTCTCCTTCCCCGATATTGACCACCTGCTTCGGAGTACTCTCATCAGAGGTTGGACTTAGGGGGTCTGCGCCGACTGTACTGATTTTCCTCTACCCTGACTGCTACCTGGAGCGTCTCTGATCCGACCAGTTCGGCTCAGAGCCAGAGCTTGGGTGTCTGATCCAAGGGAGTGGAACCTTTTCCATCGGCTCTGACATTGTTGGGCCAGGTCTCCCCCCTCTGAGCTCCATCCACTTTGGGGCTGACTCCGATTCTCGTGTTGGACTTGGGGAGACCAGCTTCATTAGCTTCCCTGGAGGTCCGCTCTCCTTCGGCTTTCGATGTGGTAGAAAGGATCCTCTCCAGATAGACCCCTGACCACCCCCTTGAACTTCTCCCAGGCCCCCTCGGCTCTGTCTATGGTCCCCCATTGTCTTACCAGAGGGACAGCCCATGCTCGAAGAACCCCAGATGGCTCCCCCTGAGGAGCAGATGGCTTGTGAGTGCTCCCCTGAGAGCCCCACTGGAGATGTGCCTTTCAAGCATATGTGCAAGAGGAGGCACTTGGACTCCCCCAAGTCCCTCACCGAGGACACAGATTTAGATGGAGAGGGTTCCCCAAGATCACCTCCCGAGGTTGTCTCATTTGGAGATATTATGGAGGTCCTTTGCCAGCGGGGAGGTTGGTCTGCCCCCAAGCCCTCTTCTGATGACTGTGTTCCTAGAGGCTTTCAGCACGGGCCCGTCTACTTCCTGGGTGTCCCCTCCTGTGGATCCTTTAGTTGATTTGATCACCTCATGGGTGTGGAAGGAACCGGACACAGTGGAGCCTATCCCCAAGCAACCCGATATAATTTTAAGTCCCCCCATTGACAAGCCATCCTGGAATAAGGGCTCCCCTGTGGATGCCATGGTGGTAGCAGCAGCCACTAAGAAGGAACTTGCGCAGGAGAGCTCCTCGGTCCACTCTCCTGACTGGGAGTCACAGATGGAGGATCGCCTAGGGAAGTGGGTGTATGCTTCAGCTACCTTTTCGATCACGGTGCCGAATTACTTGGCCCATGTCACTAGACTCCAACACGACCTAGTAAAGGAGCTGGAGGAGTCTCCACCCAAGTCCATGTCGCTGGAGGACAAGGCTTCGTTCTCAGTAAAAATGGCCACTCAAAGCGGTATCAAATTCGTCCATGCGACTCTTTTCCCATGCTACGGAATGAGCGGCTGGGTCTTGCGTGTCCATGAGGTGTAACACCTGGCTCAGGTTGTCAGTTTTCCAAACACTTTAAGGCGTCTTTTGCCAGTGCCCCTTATGACTGCGCTACACTTTTCGGTAAGGCAGTCAAGGAGACACTAGTCCAGAGTGAGGACGACGGGAAGACACTGTCTGCCATCGGAATCAGCTTCTCTAGCCCTCAAAGGTCTTTCCCGGAACCAGAGGGGGCAAAAGAAGATGTGGTTCCGGAAGTCTCAGTATTCCTGGGACACTCTGGGCTCATCCCCTAGAGGTAGAAGGGGACAGAATGGACGCTGGTCCAGAGGCAGAGGGGGTCTGCGGAACTTCAGGTCTCAAACTGTTATCAGACAGACCCGGGCAGCAACCCAGAGGAGTTGCCCAGCTGCTCTACTCTGGATGCAGTTGGGGGATGATTGTCCTTGCAACCAGCGGCATGGGAGTCCATAACAATGAACTGCTGGGTGCTTCAAATCATATCCCGAGGACATTCTTTCCCCTTCACGGGTTACCCCATATCTCCCAGACGTTCCACCCACGCAGAGGGAGGCAGCAGCACAGGAAATTTCCAAGCTGCTAGTAAAATGAGCCATCGAAACCGTCCCCCCCAGATCAGTCCGGATTGGGCTTCTACTCTAGGTTCTTTTTGGTACCAAAGAAAACGGGGACTTGAGGCCCATTCTGGACCTCTCTCTTCCCTGAACCTGTCTGTTGCCAAAGAGAAGATGTGAGAGTGTTCAATCTCGCCGTTTGTTCTTACACATGGGCTCGGAGCCAATCCTCGGCTCCGAGTCGGCCGCTTGGCAAAGCTCTGCATCGAGAAGAAGCTCGAGACCAACCTATCTCCCACAATTCCCTCTGCCTTTACGTCGGATCTAGTTTGCCGCTGCAACGTTCGCATCACTTTCGATGAGCTCAGACCAACTGGCAGAATAAGATACTTTTTTTTTTCTAGGATTACTTAGAAAATTCTTTCTATTTTCAAATTGAGACCTGTTAGTGTGTGTGTGCGCATGCGTCAAGGGGTTCTTAACCTTCTATATATTTTTTAGTATATAGATATTTAGTTAGGTTTCCCGCGGGGCCTACCCCACCCACTAACTACCGGATTTGCTATTGGATTTCGAGTAAAACTCTTTTACACTTGTGGTTCCATTAGTTTTTGGCTGTAACTGTCTAACTTATACAGGACTGTGTAGATATATATATATTGTTATATATATAACGTTACTGGATTTGACAATAATACCGGATTTGACTGTTTTATCCTTGAAAATGTCTGAAAAAGCAAAGTCAGGGTTCAAAAGGTGCCAATGTGGACAGAAAATGTCTGTCACAGATAACCATAGCTCCTGCGTCTACTGTCTTGGCCCTCTCCATCTGCAAGAAGACTGTTCCATTTGTCATTCTTTCAGTGGAAGGGTCTTGACAGATAGGCACCGGAAGCTCATGGACAGAGGCCTTTTGAAGCCTGCCTTTCAAGAGGCTCTTGATAAATCAGACCAGGCATCTAAATCCTTGGAGTCGAAGACGTCGGAGCCCATGTCATCGGCTCCGAGCTCTTCATTTAAGGTTCGTTCACCGGTTCCACAGACTTCGGGGCCGAGTGTCGAACTTCTGTCTGTCACTGAGCCTCGAGTCTTGGAGCCGGTGACGGAGCTTCCACCTCCTGTGCTTTTGAGGTCTGCTCCGTCTTCGATTCCTTCGACCCGTTCTTCCAGGCCCCTCTCTGACTCCGACGTAGATCATGTGGTGCAGAAGTTAATGGAGAATACGGCCTTGTCCAAACTCATCTTCGTCTCCTCCCAGTTGGTGTCAAGACTTGAAGGCCTTCCTTTATCTCCATCTGTTCCTCCTCCGAGGCCTATTCAGCCTTCGGAGCCGGGAGAGGCTGATCTGATGATCGTGGAGCCCTGTGTGCCGGAGCCGTCTTTCTCTCGGTTGGCACCGTTCACCTCGACTCCGACGGATCCATTACCGGAGTCGCGGAGCAGACGATCTATCCTTGGTTCCTGGACTGAGAGTCGAACCAATGTTTCAGTTCCGACTCTCCCTCTCGGTGCCTCGGCACGGATCGCTTCGGCTCCGTCCTCTGGGTCGATGCCCTCGGTCCCAGTCTCGGGGATCCCTCCGCCTTCTTCGGAACCGGGGGATTCCTCAGCTCAGGACCCAGGGGCTTTCGACCTTATGAGGAAGGTGTCGACTCAGACAACCACTTCAGCAGAGACAGCCTCTCCTTCCCATAAAGGCCCGTTATCCTCTTCTGCACCCACGGCTACTCAAAAGCGTCGAGCACCAGTGTCTCAGCCACCCCCAGAGGGATCCCCTTCTTCCTCGGAGGCTTCATCGGATGCCCCCCTCCCCCCGAGGAAGTTCCGAGGAAAAGATTGTGCAAGAGGAAGCACTTGGATTCTCCACAAGAATCCTTAACATCGGACACTGACTTGGATGAGTCAGAAGGGTCCCCAAAATCACCCTCGGAGGATGTCTCTTTTTCTGACATCCTGGAGATCCTAAAACAGAGAGGTGATTGGAAAGCCCTACCCCCTTCTGAGGATGAGTCAGTCTTGCTGAAGGCATTTGGTGCTCGCCCTTCTTCCTCCTGGGTCACTCCGCCCTTCGATGAGTTGATGGATTTGATTGCTCGAAGGGCGTGGGAGACACCTGACACAGTGGAACCAGTCCCTAGAAAGCCTAACAAATATATTACGGCCCCTCAAGACAAGGCATACCTCAAAGGGAGTTCCAGTGGACGCTATGGTGGTGGCAGCTGCCACTAAAAAGGAGATGTCTGAATCTTCCTCATCTGTCCATCCGCCTAACAGAGATTCTAGGACTATGGACAGGTATGGGAAGTGCATTTTTAGTTCAGCGGCTTTTTCCATGTGATCGCTGAACTATTTGACACATTTTACACGTTTACAGAGGGATCTAGTCAAAGAGTTGGGAGATACCCTCCAGGGTACTACAGATGCTGCTGTTGCTGAAAAAGTTACAGCACAACTCAATACCCTTACCTCAATTGTGAACTCGTCCATGAGGCTCATCTCGTATGCAGCCGAAGGATCGAGTAGGGCTGCGGCTTCAGCGATTGCTCTTCGTAGACCATCCTGGATGCGCTTATGTTCCTTTGCGGAAGCCTTCAAGTCTTCCTTTACTAACGCCCCATTTGATGGTGCCACTCTCTTTGGCCCCAAAGTAAAGGAGACCCTTACCCGGTGTGAGCAAGAGGGAAAGACTCTGTCTGCTGTCGGAGTCTGTTTTTCCACCCCATCCAGACTGTACCCCGAAGGGCAACGAGGTGGAAAAATGTGGTTTCGAAAACCCCAAGGTTCTTTCCCAGGCACACAGGGTGATGCCCCCTCCAGAGGCAGAGGGGGGGCAGAAGTGGAAGAAGTCGCCCTGGCGGCAGTGGGGGTCTGCAAAACCAAGGTGACAGGGATACGCTCCCTGGGAAGCCTATCCAGCACTCCTGAATGGAGGCCCGCCTGTCCTGCTCTGGAGGCAGTCGGGGGTCGCTTAGCATTATACCCTCAGGCTTGGCAAAGTCTTACCTCAGACAAATAGGTAAAAAGCATTATTACCAGAGGTTACAAAATCCCATTTCTATTCCCCCCGTTACCTCAGAAAAGATTCCCAGATGTACCGCCCCATCTGCGAGAACCTGCAGCTATAGAAATTTCAAGGCTGCTAGAAAAAAGTCATCCAACCAGTCCCGGCGGACCAACGAGGATTCGGAACTTACTCAAGGTTCTTTTTAGTTCCAAAAAACAGTGGACTGGAGGCCAATTCTGGACCCTAAGCAGGCTCAGTACCTTCGTCAAGAAAGAAAAGTTCCGGATGGTCACGCTTCAATCGATCCTTCCATTCTTACAGAAGGATGACTGGATGTGCTCAATAGATCTCAAGGACGTGTACTACCACATCAAAATGGCCAGAGCGTCCAGGGATCACTTGCGCTTCAGGCTGGGAGCCAGTCACTTTCAGATGTCCTTCAAGGATGCATCTGCAGTCATCACATATGGGTTGTCCTGCCTCAGGCAGCCCTTCGGTCGGCCGGATTCCAAAGTCTGGGTCTGGCCTCTGCTGATGTCGCACTTTCCCCGACGTCAGAGCGTCTGGGGTATAAAAGAATCAGCCGACGCCATCTTCCCCAGTCTTTCTTGCCACGTGGTGCCCGAAGCAGAAGCAGTTCGCAAGTGCCGGTCGGTCAGCTCCTGTGATTCAGATACCGAAGACTTCGAAAAAGCTAAGTACCCCGTTGGGGACTCTTTCTTGCCTCAGCCGATGTCAGATAAAGTTAATAATTGTTTAACCTGTGGGAAACAAATACCTCATAAGGATTTCCACTCTTACTGCCTCCCCTGCCTAGGCCCAGACCACGACGTCTCAGCCTGTTCAGCCTGTGCTTCCTTCAACCGACTAACTCTTAGACGTCGGTCGGAGTTTGCAGAGGAGTTTTTTCGGGCTAGTTTTGCTTATAAAATGCCGTCGGAGACTTCGACTTCGCATTTAGTCAAAAAACGGAAGGACAAGGACCGACACACACGGGTCGCGGTTTCGGCTGAAACCTCGGTCAGGCCTACGGCGAGTGTCTCTGTCTCGGCTGAAACAGAGTCCTTGGCTCTTCCTACTACCGAAACCACGCAACCGACTACCTCGGCCCTGGAGGCCCTGGCCGAGTCGGTCATTGAATTACCTTCTGAAACCGGTGTCCAGGAATCTTCCGACACCAGTACTGTAGATAAGTCTACTCCTGCACGTGGTGTAGCCAGACCCCCTGCTTCCATGTCCATTAAGGCTTTCTCTAGGGCTAAGGCTGCTAAACTTTCTAAGGATTTGCCTCCCAAAGTTTCCTCTCTGAGACTTGCTAGCTCTCAGATTCTTACCCTAGCAGAGGATCTGATTTCATTAATTAGAGGCTCCCAACCACATCCGGGCAGGGGCTCTCAACCACCTCCGGACAAAAGGCCCAGGGTTGAGCCCTCTGATCCACAGTCTTCAGATGAGTCCACGGATGGCTCTGGTCTGTCAGACCACCACCAGGAGGAGGCTTATTCGGCCTGCGAGGATTCTGATGCTGAAGAATCTATTCCCTCGGCCTCCCCTCCTGAAGAGTTTTCATTTGGAGAAACATTACACACTGAGAGAACATTTTCAATGGCAGGGTCAGGAATTCTCTGATTCCAGAAAGAGATTAAGGACCTTTTTACATTTACCTCAGCACAGGCCCTTAGCCACTTTACTTTCAGAATCTCACAAGACAAACTCAGATGACTGCAAGGAAAATCGTGCAGGCCCTGGGTTACATGGCATCTTGCATTCTTCTGATTCCACAAGCAAGGCTTCGTATGAGGAAATTACAATGGTACCTAAGAAGTTTATGGACTCAGCACAGTCACAGCTTAGAAGCTCTGATCCCACTCATTCCTTGCCTTCAAAAGGAATTCCTGTGGTGGGCTCAAGCCTGCCGGTCGAACAGCGGGCTGCCCTTCAGCAAGCCAAGAGCCAACCAAACCATCACCACGGACGCTTCAGACCAAGGTTGGGGAGCGCACATGGAGGACAGATGTATACAAGGGCTATGGACACAGAGAGCTGCACATGCACATAAACCAAAAGGAATTGCTGTCAGTGATGCACGCAATTGAGGCCTTCAAACCTTTCCTTCAGCAAGGCCACCCTCTCATAAGGACAAGACAACACCACAGTTATGTGGTACATAAACAAGCAAGGAGGCACCCATTCCTACCCTCTTTGCAGACTGACAATGAACCTATGGGAACTGGCATTGAAACTCAACATACAGCTACAGTCACAATTCGTGCCAGGGAAAGACAATACACTGGCAGACAGCTTAAGCAGAACTACCATGGATGCACACGAATGGATGCTTCACCCAGACATCTTCTTACAAATCACACAATCATGGGGAAGGCCGGAAATAGATCTGTTCGCTTCCCCCCCTAAATCATCAACTGAAGAAATTCTGCTCAAGGACATACCACCCACAAGCATGGAAGGTGGACGCTGTCTTTCAGCTGGAAAGCTCTAACAGTGTATGCTTTCCCACCTCTTCCACTAATGACCAAGGTCCTACTGAAGATCAGGACAGAGCAGCCCAGAGTAATCCTGATAGCCCCAAACTGGCCAAGACAGCACTGGTACCCACTGCTAAACAGCTTGTCACAGACGAAACCATGGCCTCCCCCCCCCCCCCCTATGGCCACTCCTACTGACAGCACAATTTCAGGACTCTACACTCCAACCTGAAAACCTTGCAGCTAACTGCCTGGAGAATACCATGACTCCTCCTCAGGATAACCTATCCCAGAGAGTGAAGGATATTATTATGGAAGTCGACCTTCCACAAGGAAGGCATATACAGCAAAATGGAAAAGATTTCACACCTGGAACACAGCAAAGGGCCTAGATGTGACTGTGATGAATATGGCATACATACTGGAATATTTGGCAGAATTGTCCCACAGTGGCTGTCTTACTCTTCCATCCAGATACATGCCTCAGCAATCTCAGCAGAATACAATCTAAATCCGCCTGTCTTCTCTCACCCTCTACAAAGACCGTTTCTAAGGGGAATCAAAAACATTAATCCTCCAAGGAAACCACCTCTACCTACTTGGGACCTGAATTTCGTGTTGGAAAAACTAACGCTACCTCCCTTTGAACCAGCAGCATCGGCAGATGTACAATTTTTGTCTTGGAAAACTGCCTTCCTTCTGGCCATAATCTCAGCAAGAAGAGTATCTGAGCTACAAGCTTTAATGGCGGTGCAGCCATTCCTTATCTTTCATCAGGATAGAGTTTCTTTGAGGACCAATCCTACTTTCATGCCAAAGGTGGTATCCAGGGTATCTTTGAACCAAGCTATTCATTTGCCTACATTCTTCCCACAGCCTCAAAATAAAGGGGAGAGACTTCTGCACACCCTGGACATACACAGACAACTACGCTACTACCTGGACAGAACTAAAAGTTACAGAAAGACTGACCAGTTGTTTGTAGCATATGCTGATGGGGTGCAAGGAAAAGCAATTTCCAAACAGACAATTTCGAAATGGATAGGAAATTGCATTCGTTTTTGTTACTCCTTTCATGGAAAGACTATGCCAGCTAACATTAGACCTCATTCCACGAGAGCCACAGCCACCACCACAGCCTTCCTTAAAGGGGTGGCTACCAAAGACATTTTAGAAGCTGCTACATGGAGCTCCGTGCATACATTTGCCAAGCATTACAATTTGCCTTTATACTCCAGATCCAGAGCAGGTTTTGCTATGGCAGTCCTGCAGGGTATCTTAACTACACCATCCTTCACTTAGTACCTCCACCCCCAGTTTGGCTAGGGTATTCTACCCATCTGTGATGACTGCAGATGCATCCTTGAAGGACATAGTACAGTTTTGTACCTACCATAAATGTAGATGTCCGATAGGTATGCATCTGCAGTCAGGTTTACCCTCCCTCCTACCCCTCTGTGGTATTCCTAGGGTGCTTACCCCTCTTTTAGCTAGCTGGGGGAATCCTATTATGGTGTATTTGTTTGTATATACATGTATTTATATAATTTTGCAAATGTTTGGATTTTTATTGCATTTATCCAAATTTAGCCTTCCTAGAGGGCACCTGGCATCTGGGGCAAGAAAAACTGAGGAAGATGGCATCGGCTGATGCTTTTATACCCCAGACGCTCTGACGTCAGGGAAAGTGCGACATCAGCCGAGGCCAGACCCAGACTTTGGAATCCGGCCGACCGAAGGGCTGCCTGAGGCAGGACAACCCATATGTGATGACTGCAGATGCATACCTATCGGACATCTACATTTATGGTAGGTACAAAACTGTACTTTTCGAGCCCTGCCCTTTGGTCTAACCTCAGCCCCCAGGGTTTTCACTAAATGCATGGCAGTGGTAGAGTCTCACTTGACACCTAGAATTCCAGGTGTTTCCGTATCTGGACGACTGGCTCCTTACTGCCACCACCGAGCGTCTACTGATTCAGGCCAGGGATTACACAATCGAACTTTGTGTTCATCTCGGAATTTCCATAAATTTCGAAAAATCTGCATTACAGCCATCTCAGCATATCTCATTCATAGGAGCAGATTTGGATACCCGTTGCTTAATTATAAGACTTCCCTCAGAAAGAATAGCCTCTCTACAAAATCACATATCTCTTCTCCTGTTGTCCAAGAAATCCCCGGCCAAACTGGTTCTGAAAGTTCTGGGTCTCATGGCGGCTTCCCTCATTGCAATACCCTTGGGAAGACTGCACATGAGAGTTCTTCAATGGCTGCTGTTCGCACAATGGTCGTTCCAACGGTTACCGCTGACACACGGAATTCATATCACAAACATCTGCAAATCACACCTGTCTTGGTGGCTACAGAATTGCAATCTCTCCGGCGGCCGACCATTTGTACTACCCACTCCGACAGCTACGGTGACCACGGACGCTTCCCTGATAGGGGGGGCATCTTTCAGGGACGGACAGTCCAAGGCGAATGGACCAATCTAGAGTACAACCTGCACATCAATGTTCTGGAGATGAGGGCAGTGTTTCTGGCGTTGCAACACTTTTCTCCCCTTCTACCTCTAGGGACCATTGCAGTTCAAATGGACAACATGTCCGTAATCTGGTACATAAACAAGCAAGGAGGAACCAAATCTTACCAGTTGTGCAGATAGGCCATGAGAATTTGGCAATGGGCAGAGTCCACGGGTCGCTTTCTGATAGCAACGCACATCCCGGGGTTATCCAACGTCATAGCGGACAGGTTGAGCAGAGCCATCCTGTTAACTCACGAGTGGTCCCTCAAACAGACAATAGCGGACATGATATTCCGCAAGTGGGGCCAGCCTTGCTGCGATCTGTTTGTGTCTCCAATGAACGCCAAATGCAGAAGCTACTTCACCCTATTACCCCCGCCAGGGGAAGTCCCCAGGGACGCTTTGATTCACGATTGGCCCCCGGGTCTCCTGTACGCCTTCCCCCCTATACCTCTGATTCCAAGATTTCTGCAGAAAACCAAGAACCTGGAGAGGACTGTAATTCTCATTGCCCCATTCTGGCCTCGTCAGATTTGGTTTCCCTTTCTTCAAGCACACCAAATACGGGAACCCCGGATCCTGGACCCGGAGCCGGATCTACTGACCCACTCGTCAGGGGCTCCCCACCCGTCGCTCCCATCCCTCAGACTAGCAGCTTGGCTGCTCCGCTTCCCGTCTTAGCCAGGTCTGATCTTTCTCCTGCGGTTCAAAATATTCTAGGAGCTTCTCATAAAGCTTCCACTACAAAGATTTACACTAGTAAGTGGAAGCGGTTTGTATACTGGGCAACTATGCAACATTTAGATCCCTTGATAGCCCCACTAAACAAAGTCTTAGAGTTTCTATCCGTGCTATTTCACCAAGGAGCTTCTCCTGCCACCTTGAGGGTTCAATTGGCTGCTATTTCAAACTTTCATGTAGGAGAAAATGGAGCGCCTATTATGACTCATAGGCTTTGTAAGGCTTTTCTAAAAGGGTCTTTTCATATTAGACCACCAGTCAGGTTTCCTACAGCACCGTGGAATCTGAACCTCCTGTTATCACAACTAATGCTACCACCCTTTGAACCAGCCTCGTCCTGTTCTTTGAAGTTCTTGTCATGGAAAACTCTCTTTCTAGTAGCTATCACTTCAGCCAAACGAGTGTCAGAACTTCAAGCTCTTTCCATTAAACTCCCATATTTAATCTTTCACCCTGATAGGGTATCCCTTCGCACCAACCCATCTTTTCTTCCCAAGGTTTGTTCAGTCAATAACATTAATCAGTCCATTGAGCTCCCCACATTTTTCAAGAACCATTCTAATAAGCTGGAGTATATGTTACACAAGTTGGATGTTCATAGACAACTCAGATTCTACTTGGATAGAACAAAGGATCACAGAAAATCAGATCAACTCTTTATAGCCTTTGTGACAGCAGAAAGGGAATGGCAGTGACGCGCACTTTCCAAATGGCTATGTGATTGTATTACTTTTGTTTATGCTGCTACTGAGCAGAGTTTGCCCGTCAAACCGAAAGCACATTCTACTAGATCAATATCTACATCCCTGGCTCATGCGGCCTGCCTACCCTTGGACACTATTTGTGCGGCCGCCACTTGGTCTAAACCACATACGTTCATTACTCATTACAAAGTGGGTAGGGTTTCCAGGGACAGGGCAGCCTTTGGTTCCACTGTGCTCAGGAACGTTCTTCCGTGAGTCTCTCAGGGTCACGGAGCTAGGGACGCTACCCATGTGTAAGAACAAACGGCGAGATTGAACACACTCGCATATAGAAGTTATGTCCTTACCATAACGTTCCATGTGGAGTGTTCATCTCGCCTTGGTTCTTACATTCCCACCCTCAGGTCAGGAAGAACGTCCAGTTTAGATGCCTGGTTTGGTTCTCCCGCTTCTGATTCTCTCAGCTGTTACTGCTGGTTTCAGCTACACCTTAGTATGTATGTTTGTATGTTCATTCCCGTTGGGACCTGGTATTATATGCAAACTAGATCTGAGGTAAAGGCAGAGGGAATTGTGGGAGATAGGTTGGTCTCGAGCTTCTTCTCGATGCAGAGCTTTGCCAAGCGGCCGACTCGGAGCCGAGGATCGACTCCGAACCCATGTGTAAGAACAAAGGCGAGATGAGCACTCCACATGGAACGTTATGGTAAGGACATAACTTCTATTTCCAGATGGTCACGCTACAGTCCATGACATAACCTGCAAGAGAGCGACTGGATGTGCTCGTTAGACCTCCAGGGTGCTTACTATCACATACAAATGCACAGAAGCTCCAGGAGATTCCTCTGCTTCCGGCTAGAAGCCAATCGTTATCAATTTTGGGCCCTACCCTTGGTCTCACCACAGCCCCCAGGGTGTTTGCCAAAGTGATGGTGGTTGTAGCGGCTCACCTCAGGCTTCAGGGGATTCAGGTCTATCCATACCTGGATGATTGGCTCCTCACTACTCCCACCAGCCGTATACTTTCCCAAATCAGGGATTACTTTCTGACACTTGCCCCAAGTTTGGGCATCACAATAAACCCATCCAAATCTCTTCTAGATCCTGTACAGGTGATGGACTATATTGGGGCCAGGATAGCTGCTCTTCAGTGCAAAATATTCCTGACCTCGGAGAGATTTCAAAACCTCAGGATGCATGTCTCCCTGATCAACCGTTCCCACCTCCCAATGGCGGTATCAGTGTTGAGGACCGTAGGCTCGATGGCAGTGACCATAACTGTGCTCCCTTGTGCTCTGCTGCACATGTAGATTCTTCAGTGGACTCTAGCAGTTCAATGGTCCCTGTTGGAACTGCCATTGACTTATCCTGTCCACCTAAGTAGATTGTGTCTGTCATCCCTCATATAGTGGATAAGCTCTCCAGACATTTTGGAGGTACGACCCCTTGTTGAGAGCCCCGGCCCCAGCCACAGTGACCACGGATGCCTCCCAACTCTGGTGGGGGGGGGGCATTGTTTGGGCAGGACAGTCCAAGGTCTGTGGTTCCCCTTAGAGTCCAGCTTGCATATCAGTGTCCTAGAGATGAGGTCAGTCCTAAAGTTGCAGGCCCCTTCATGCCTTTCTCCCTCTGGGGACAATTGCCATTCAGTCAGGCAACATGTCAGTAGTCTGGCATATCAAAAAAACAGGGAGGGACCAGATCTTTACCCCCTTTGTTGTGAGGCCATGAGAGTGTGGGAATGGACGATCTCCACTGGTCGCTTTTTTATCCCAATGCACATTCCGGGATGGTCCAACATCCTAATGGACAGGCTGTCAGTCCATTCTGATGCCTTATGAGTGGTCTCTGTGATTCTGTCCATAGTGGAACAGATCTTCAGCGAGTAGGGTCAACCTTGCTGTGATCTCTTCACATCTCCTTCCAATGCGAAGTGCAGCAAGATTTTCGCTCTGAACCCTCTGCTGTGGAAGTCTCCCAGAGACGCTGTAGTTCATGCTTGGCCTCCCGGTCTTCTGTATGGCTTGCCTGCTAGCACCTCTCATTCTGAGGTTTCTACAGGAAGCTTGTCGATTGGGGAGCAAGGTGATCCTCATCGCTCCATTCTGGCCTTTCCAGGTGTGGTTTCCATTCCTTTGGTCTCACCTTCTGGCTCCACCTTGGATCCTAGATCCCATTCAGGATTTGATTTCACACCCCTCTGGGGTGCCTCATCTGTGTCTGGACAGCCTGAAACTCAAGGATTGGCTGCTCCAGTTTCCATAATTGCTAGGACTCCCGGACTATCTTCCTCTGATCTAATCTATTTTGGTAGCTGCTCATAAGTCTTCGAGGAAGGTTTATTGCAGCAAGTGGAAACGTTTTTCCTTTTCCTCTCAGAGGAATTTAGACCCTTTCACGGCTCCTATTTCTAAGATTCTTGATTTTCTAGCTGATATTTTCCAGCATGGAGCTAGTTCTTCTGTCAAAGTTCAGTTGGCTGCCATTTCCTGTTTTTGTGAGGGTGAGAATTCTGCTTCCTTAGCATCTTCCAGACTGTGTAAAGCCTTTATCAAAGGCACTTTTTTGCTGTCAAAGTTCCTATTCCTCCGTGGGCCCTTACTATGGTTCTCCCAAGTTTTGATCGCTGTGCCTTTCTAGCCTGCCACAACTGCAGATGTAACATTATCGTGGAAAACTGCCTTTCTTGTAACTATCACCTTTGCTAGAAGGGGTTCAGAATTACAGGCCTTGTCAATCAAATTTCTGTACATGATTTTTCATAAAGACAAGTTTCCTTTTGCACCAGTCCATCTTTTCTTTCAAAGGTGGCTTTACCAGTCAATGTCAGTCAGACTATAAATTTGCCTGTGTTCTCTCCCAGTTTTACGAACAAAATGGAATACAAACTACACATGTTGGATGTTCATAGACCATTACGATTCTATTTACACAGGACAAAAAATTTCCATAAATCTGCAAAAAGGGTTTACAGAAGGAAACCATCTCTGAGGTCACTATAACTAGATGGATTTCTTTATGCATCCTGCAGGCCTGTAAGGACAGAAGCATGTCTCCTCCAGGTCAGGTAAAAGCTCATTCCACCAGGTCCATGGCTACATATGCGGCTTTCTGGTCTAGAGTGTCTTTGGATGACATTTGCTCTGCAGCTACTTGGTCCTCATTTCATACATTTATTTCTCATTATAAATTGGGGGCGGCCACCGTGGTGCAGTGGTTAGCATTGCCGCCTCACAGCAAGAGGTTCTCCGGTTCGATCTTCGACTGGGGTGCCTTCTGTGCAGAGTCTGCATGTCCTCCCTCTGGTCGCTTGGGTTTCCTCCGGGTGCTCCGGTTTCCTCCCAAAGACATGCTGTAGGTGGATTGGACACACTATATTGGCCCTAGGTATGCGTGTGTGCCTTCTGAGTAGGGTTGGGCGCTGGGCTGGCAATTCAACACTGTAAAACTCCACTGCCAATCATGAGCGGCCAGGTGATGCGCTGTGGTGACCCTTAACTGGGAAAAAGACGAAAGGAGGAGATTTCTCATTATAAATTGGATTTGATTTCAAGGAGGAGAGCATCCTTCGGTTCTGCGGTGCTCCAGAACATCCTTCCATGAGGGCCTCCCAGGAGTTTTAGTAGCTGGGGTCTCTGTCCCACAGGTTGAAGACCAAATGAAGTAAACTACTTCAGATAAAGAAGTATGTACTCACCATAATGTTCCATCTGAGTAGTTGTACTTCATTTGTCTTCAACCGTCCCTCCCTTATTCCCCTTGACCTTGGCACATGATCAGTTATCATCATCATCTTCTTTCAGCTGTTCCCATTAGGGGTCGCCACAGCGGATCACCTGTTTCCATTTCTTCCTGTCCTCTGCATCTTGCTCTGTCACACCAACCACCTGCATGTCCTCTCTCACCACATCTATAAACCTTATCTTAGGCCTTCCTCTTTTCCTGTTACCTGGTAGCTTCATCCTTGGCATCTTTTTCCCAATATACTCAGCATCCCTCCTCAGCACATGTCCAAACCAACGTAATCTTGCCACTCTGGCTTTGTGTCCACCCTCATCATTCCCAGTGCAAATCTTAACATCTTTAACTCTGCCACATCCAGCTCAAACTCCTGCCTTTTTGTCAATCCCACTGTCTCCAAACCATATAACATAGCTGGTCTCACTACCCTCTTGTAGACCTTCCCTTTCACTCTTACGGGTATTCGTCTGTTACAAATCACTCCTGACACTCTTCTCTACCCACATGATCAGTATAGGTCACAAATATATTATCAGGTCAGGTTCTAAGTATAAGTTCAGCAAACTCTATCTGGGGATGGAAGGCAGTGGAGGTGTATTATGGGTAAAGGGAGGATGGAAGGCAGTGGAGGTGTATTATGGGTAAAGGGAGGAGTCTGTAGCTCTGAGCTGATGCTAGTAATATTTGCCTGCTCGGATCTGTATTCCCACAGATTGAAGACCAAATTAAGTACAACTACTCAGATGGAACGTTATGGTGAATGCATAACTTCTTTTTTCTAACCACTGCTGCTACATGATGGTCAAATGCGAGGTTATGAGCCCGAGTGTCCAGATCTCTCACCACAGATTGTGTGCTTAGGGGGTTGCCGTTGATGTTGTAATCAGTAGGGGCCGTGTTTTTCCGAATGGTATGATGATACATTTTTTCGTTTAGCTTGAGGCCATGACTTTGGCACCAGTCATTAGTTGTGGAGACCTTCTTGCAGTATGTTAACATAATTTGTGGAGTCCATGACAACACCCCCAACTTAATCATCTGGAGACTTTGTTGGCCACAGGCCTTTTGTCTTTGTAGTCCGACGACAGATCCCTGGGGAACTCAACTAGTGACAGGTCTGCTATCATAATTGGAGGCATCTGTTTTGACTTTGAGGGTCCTGTCAGTTGGCATCCCACCTGATGAAATTGGGATTTACGCCAAGTTGTGTTAGCTTTTTAATGATGCCCAAGTGGGGATTGTGTCAAAGGCCTTGGCCAGGTCAAGGTAAGTTGTATGTACTAACTTGCCCTCACCCAGGGCCTTGGTGATGGTCTCAAAGAAGTCTACCAGGTTTGACAGGCAAGCTCTGCCCTTGACGAATCTGTACTGGGTGAGGTCAGGTGCTTGGAGATTGCCTGTGTCTTTGAGATCCATAATAATACGCTCCATGGCTTTACAGATCACACTTATCAAGCTAATGGGGCGATAGTTTCCAGGATCAGTAGTGGCACCACCTTTGTGCAAGAGAGAACAATGGCACTTCTCCACTCTGCTGGAATGAAGCCTGTACTTAGGCTGTGGTTGAATAGGGTACTCAATGGCGAAGCCAGTTCTTGCTGGAGATAGTGCAGAATACAGCCTGGGATACTATAGAGTCCCATGGAAGCTGTGTTCTTTGCCTTGGATAGGTCTTTCAGCACTTTCTCTATGGAGATGTGAAGTGCGGGACAAGTATCGGGATGTTGAAAGGGACTTTGGGACGGGGGGGGGGGTTACGTTTGCGCTGAAGCTGTCAACAGGATCTGTACAAGTGATACTGTTTAGTACTAATTCTGAACAAACCTGGGCTTTGCCATGGAGGTTCCTGACGTAACTGAAGAAGGCTTTGTGGCCTCTTGTTCATAGGTTGGTACTAGGCTATCAGCCCTAGGGCCTATACAAGCCTAGCCATAACAATTCCCTGTCTATTTCTTCCCACATTATTTACTTTCCTGGACCCCTGTCTAGCAGGGTGACTGACGTGATCCCTGGGGTGAATTTCCTTTCTTCCATCCAATCGTCAAGGTTCCTCTTGAAGAGGTCCAAAGAGGCACTCTGCTTGACATGTATGGGCAATCTATTCCAGAGTCTGGGGAGTCTCTGGGTCAGGAACCTATCCCTCCAGCATGTTTTGTTTATTGTGATGACAAGGTTTAGATCCCTGGAGCGTGTAGCTCTGAGGGATTGGGATTTCTTTAAGTGTAGCATGTCCAGCAGCTCTGGGTTTGACATGGCCTTGTATGTTAAGCAGAGATCGCCTCTGAGTAGACGATATGCCAGAGTATGGCTGGAGTGTAAGGCAGTCAGCGTAGGGCATCTGCTTTAGGCCTGTGATTCTTTTAGGGAGGTATTTCTGAGGCCTTTTTAGTTGTTGCAGATGTCTTGAGAGGTACATACCAAATGGGGCATTGTATTCTATAATGGGTCTAATGAGGGATGAGTACAGTGGGACAATGACCTCCTTTTTTCTGGATGAAAAGCCCTTCGTGATGAGGTGTGCCACATAGAAGGATTTCCTGACTGTTGTGGCGATGTGGTTATCGAAGGTGAGACCACTGTCCACCTGTGTCCCCAAGTCTCTTATCACACTTTCTGTGTTTAGTGTACTGCCACCTATATGGTAATTCATGGATACATGTTTTTTCCCAAAGGGGATAACAATACATTTCTTGGCATTGAGCTTGAGCCCATGGCTCTGGCACCAAGCATCTGTTTCTGTAAGGCCCTTTTGTAGAGTATCCACATCATTTGGGGATTCAATAATGGCTCCCAGTTTGCAGTCATCTGCAAACTTTGTTATCCAGAGTCCCTTAGTGTTGACCTGTACTTCAGAGAAGTAGATGCCAAACAAGAGCGGCCCCAGGACTGAACCCTGAGGTACTCCATTTGTCTGGAGCTGGATTTGGAGTCTGCTACTTTTACAGTGTGGGTTCTATCAGTAAGCCATTTAGCAACCCATTGGGTGACATAGGGATTAATGCCCAACTTAGTAAGTTTATCTATGATTCCAGAGTGGGGGATGGTGTCAAAGGCCTTGGCAAGGTCTAGATAGGCTGTGTGGACCACCTTACCCTTGTCCATGGCTCTGGAGACTGATTCAAAGAAGTCAGTCAGGTTCAGGAGACTATCGGCCCTTCACAAACCCAAACTGGGTGGGGTGCAGTGTTTGAAGGTTGCCAATGTCTTTGTTTATAAGTTCCATGATAATACGCTCCATGGCCTTGCTGATGAGGCTTGTCAGACTGATGGGACGGTAGTTTCCGGGATCCAAGGTGGATCCCCCCTTGTGGATTGGGATAACTGTAGCTCTGCGCCACTCAGTGGGCACGAAACCTGAGGTGAGGCTATGATTAAACATGACACTTGGGTGAGGTGCCAGTTCATATTGTAGTTCATGTAGTACACAGCCCGGGATGTCATCTGGTCCCATGGATGCTGTATTCTTGGCTTTAGAGAGTGCGTTTTGTAACTGTGTGGCCGTTATTACTGGAATTTGGCAATCTTCCGGTATTGAGATGGGCCATTTAGGGGGTGAGAGGGGTGAAGTTGGCACTGAATCGATCTGCCAGGATATTGGCAATATCCTTTGGATCAGTATATTTAATGCCATTCTGTTTTAGCTCAGAGCAGATCTGAGCATTGCCATTTAGATTCTTGACATAGTTATAGAATGCTTTGTGGTTGTCTTTGGAATCTTTGGCAATTTTATTTTTGTAACTAGCTTTGGAGGATTTTGAGGCATCTCAGTTTCTTACTGAGGCTAGTAAGGGAGTTTTTTGCATCCTGGGATTTTCCTCTTTTCTGCAAAAGTTTCTTCCTTTTGTTGTAAAGTTTGTTTATGGCAGGGGACCACCAGATTGGCTTCCTTTTTTTGGATGAGAGCATTTTGGTTCTATTTGGGATGGCACGATTCATGCATGAGTGTATGTGCTCGTACAGTGCCTTAGTGTAGGATTCAGCAGTTGAACTTTCAGTTCCTGTTTGCATGGGTGTAATGAAGTTTGTCACTTCTAACTTGAGTAGCATGAAGTTGGCTTTGGAGAAGTTTTTTATGGTGGTTTCTTTACTGGGGGGTGGGGGTGGGATGTGGATGTTAAGGGTGATTAGCTTATGGTCAGACCTGACTAACGAGGGGCTGACCATAGGTATGGAGCATTGATTTCCCATGTTAATGACCAGGTCTAGGATATTGGAGCCCCTGGTGGGACTATGGATTAGTTGATCCAGGGCGTTGAATTTATGAATTCCAAGAACCGTTGCACAAAGGTGTTGGGACATAAGTAGTTTTCCCAGTTAATGGCAGGGTAGTTAAAATCACCCAGTATTAGGGTGTTTGGTTCTATCTTAATATTTTCCAGTACGTTTAGAAAGGTGTAGTGAGAATCTTGGGGTATGGTGGGGGATATAGCAAGCTACAGTTTGGATTGCAGTCTTACCTAGTGTTAGTTGCACTTGGAGAATTTCAGACACATTGTGTTGGCCATTGTGGTGGTGTGAATATCCTTGGTGAGTATTGACACTCCTCCACCTTTAGTGTTTCGGTCCTGGTTTGGTGGCCGAAAAGTGTGGTAAGAGTTGTAGCCTGGTATTGCAGGGGGTGCTCTCTGGAGCCTTGAACCAGGTCTCTGTTACTGCACCGATATCGATGTTCTCCATTTTTAGGAGTGCCTCGAGAGAGTGCATTTTGCGGTTTAGACTTCTAGCATTGAGTAGCATTACCTTAAGATTTTGCATGCTTGTACCTGTTACGGTGGTGGTTTTGTCCTTTGAAGTTTGCCTAAAAAAGGCACTATAGGGGTGGCAAGAGCCTTAGCCAGTAACCTGAATCCCAGGGGCGACAGGTGCAGACCATCTCTGGCAAAGCATCGTGGTCTGTCAGTCATGTCATCCCAGGCAGACAGATACTGGATCCCCTTTGAATGACACCATAAGCTTAGCCAATTGTTGAAGTCAATCATTTTATCCTTATATTGTGGTATCATTCTGGGCAAAGGCATGATGCTACTCGGGGCTAGGGTTATACCTGCCTGGGCCACATGATCCGAGAGCTCTTCCATGTCTCTCCATGTAGTCCAGGGAGGTACGTCTCAAGTCATTCACTCCAACATAGACAATGACAGAGTCATATTTGTACTTGTTGTGGAGTGACTTGAGTGCATGCGTTATGTGGCTGATCCTGGCACCCGACAGGCAGCTGACTGTAATTTTCTCCTTATTCAACCTGGTGAGAGGGCCATCAGTGTGCCTGACTAAAGAGTCACCTATGACTAAAGTGTTGGGTACATTGTCTTGCCTTAGGGGCTGTTGCTGGGTGGCAAACTGGTGTTGTGAACTATGTGACGCATTGGTTGTGATTGGTGTTATTTTGCGTTTCAGCTTCAGAGGTCTTTGTTGCTTGGGCAGGTTACAGTTAAGGGCCTCTGCATATGTGGATTTAGTGTTGCTATATGTGGGTGTTGGTGGTGCGGGTTTAGAAGGGCTATGTGTTGCTTGAGGTGTAGTGTGGGTGTTGACTTTCTCCTCTTGACTGTTTAGCACAATCTTGGGTGGAGAGAGCTTTGCTTCCATTTTGGCTATGTAAGTGCATCTCTCACAGGTTGTAGTGTTGGGTGGTAGGAGAGGGTTGTCTGTGTACCCTTGTTTTTTTTAAAGGCTAGTTTCGATTCATAATTGGCTTTGGAGGCTTTCACCCATGATCTAATTTGCTTGTTGAGGCTAAGGAGGGAGTTTTTCTAATTTGGAATATTTTCCTTTTTACCCTTGGGCACCATTTTCTTCCTTTTGTTGTAAAGCCTGTTGATAGAGGATGTCCACCAAACAGGTTTGTGTTTCGTTGAGAAGGTTTTAGTTCTATTGGGTATGGCTGAGTCCATACAGTTTTACAGGTGCTTGTATTCTGCATTGGCATACTGTTCAGCATAGTTGTCTGCATCCTGTGAGGGGTGCAGTGGTCTGAAGCTGTATATACTCTCCCTTAGCAGGTTGTAGTCAGCTTTTGAGAAGTATTTTAGCTTGATTATTGTTAGGGTGGGTAGAACTGGGTGGCATAGAAACTTTGAATGAGAGAGTCCTATGTTCTGATCTCTCAAGGGTTGAACATACTGTGGGAGTGGTGCAGCAGTCACCTGTGCTGTTGAGAACCAAGTCCAGAATGTTATCTCCCCTTGTGGGGGATAAGACAAAGCTGGTATAGTGCATTTGAATTCATGAAGTCAAGGAATCTTTCAGTGAGTGCATTTGTGCAGGAATAGTTCACCCAGTCTATGGTGGGGTAGTTGAAGTCACCAAGGATCAGGGTGTTATGGGGTACCTTTAATGGAGTCAAGTAGATTCAGGTAAGAGGAATGGGTATCCTGAGTCATGGGGGGGGGGGGTCTATGGCTGGCTGTAACTTGGATGGGTATCTTGCCAACTGTCAGTTGCACCTGGAGTAGTTCCAGTGCATGATGCTGGCAAGCCAGTCTGGAGGTTTGCCTGTCCTTTTAATAAAGACTGAGACTGCACCACCCTTGGTCTTTACAACCTCATTTTGGGGTTGGAATGTGTGGAATGAGGTATGGCCTGGTAATGCAGGGGTGCTCTCTGCAGCCCTGAACAAGTTTCCGTGACGCACAGATGTCAGCATCTTCCAGTGCAAGGAGAGCCTCCAGTGAGTGCATTTTCAGGTTAAGGCTCCTACAGTTAAGCAGCCTGACCTTCAGTTTGCTTTTTGACAAATTTTTTATGTTGGAAGGTTTGTCTTTGGGACATTTCCTAAAAGAGGCACAATGGGAGAGGTGAGAGCCTCTGCCAGGATCCGGAAACCCAGTGGTGACAGGTGAAGGCTATCTCTGGCAGAGCATCGAGGCCTGTCTACCATGTCATCCCAAGCTGACAGATACTGGATCCCCTTGGAATGACACCAGAAACTAAGCCAATTGTTGAAGTCAATTATTTTTTGCTGGTATTGTGATATCATTCTTGGTGAAGGTAGTATGCTGCTTGGGGCTAGGGTCATAGCTGCATGGGACACGTACTCTGAGAGCTCAGTCATATGTCTCTTCATATAGTCCAGGGAGGTATGTCTCAAGTCGTTCACACCAGCATGGATAGTGACATAATTGTACTTGTTGTGGAGAGACTTAAATGTGTGCGTGATGTGGTGGATTCTGCCACCAGACAGAGAACTGATTGTGACCTTGTCAAGCCTGATGAGGGAGACATTGGTGTGTCTCACAACTGAGTCACCAATGACTAGTATGTTTAGTTTATTGTCCTGTCTTGTGGATGGTTATTTGTTTTGCCTTATGGTCTGTGTTTGTGAGACACTGGTGTGTTGTCTGGTTTGTGTGATGTTTCGTGTCGTGTTATTTGCCTCTGTTCTACAGACTTGACATTTAGAGAAGTTTCCTGTGACTAATCTTTTTTGTCTGCCCACCCTTTTTACACAGTACAGGGAAACGTGCCTTTTGTAATCTTGCTTGTAGGAGGAAGCTCCTTTCACAACGTGCGTAGATAACCATCTGTATTGGGAAGGATGTAGCATGCATAAGTATTATGTATGCAGGGGAATTTTCCAAAACTACATTGAAAAGCTGAAACGACCACTTAAACTGTACTTAACTGGAGTAATTTCTTCAGCAAATGACTCCCCTGATGCTTCTACTTCCTTTATTTCACCTATGGAGAAAGAATCTGTTGCACCATTAGGGGTGCTTTCCTTTACTAAACATGCACACCTCTCAAACCTAAATTTTAGGGGAGTGGCTTAAGTTTTAGCAAACTCATTGCAAGATCATTTTGTTGAGTTTGCTCCATTTTTCAGAGGTGGTGAAACCCTGAAACTCTAACTAGGTGGGTATGTTTACTCCCCGCATAAAGACAGTGGGGTGCCCGCACAATAAACTTGGGTATACATCAAGCCAGTAAAGTACAACACACCCTTTGGCATGTACCTGACCAGGCACTTGCAACAGCTTTAGAGACTAGAGGTTACTCACAAAAGGAATACAGGGAGTAAACAAAGCCCTATGCGGACAGTCTCAAAGGCATCTTCTGATCCCATACTGATATTTGTTGCACTCTTTTAAAACAAACAGCATAAGAAGTACATGTTCTAAGGACTTAAGCCATGTCTGCGACATAAACGGCATGGTTGGAAGCACAGGTATGTATTGAGATTGCTCATTCTCTGAACAGGCTTTCCAAACAGCTGAAGCAAAGCTCATCCCTAACATTTTTCAAATGCAACTTGGACCAGTGGGTGGGTAGTGTTAGCCTGTGAATGCATGATTTGTACAAGCCAATATCATGACAGTAAAATTCCTTGGGGTATTGACATGTCCAGCAATATTTTAAGTTTGGAGAAAGCTTGTCTAGGCTTAAAATTGCTTGTGGGCTGATGGTCCATTAGCTAAGTGTGAACCTGTACAAATTTCTTGGGGTTAAGATTGGGCTTTTATTTATTTTTTTTTAAGTGATCTAGCCTAGATAAAAAGGGCTACATTCAGTCCTAGGCAGGCCTGCATTTTTTTCTCAGCCCTGAAGACTGAGTCAGTGCAGAAAATGTATGAAAAGGTTTGATACTTGGTGAAATGACCCGTCACTTCTAGTTCATTAAGCAGAATTGTAGAACAAAACGTTCATGTTTACCAGGTCTTGAGGCCGCTTATGCCTGGAATTGTCCCCTCTCCTCCCCCACGACAGAGGTGCAACAGTTTGGCAGAAGTCCTAGGCATGCTGTTTTTTCCAGTGTCTGCTTAATTGTCTGGTGACCAGGAATATTTGCTTTTTTAGCAATGCCTGAGAAACCTTACATTTCTTCACTGGCATCACTGTATCTGTTACCCATCCAGAATTGACTGCATCAGTTCCTTTGGCATGCATCAGTGCCAGACTCTTGTCATGGCCCGCTGTTGATGCCAGACACGGTCACTGTTGATACTGTGTTCACTGGGTAGTTATGACGAGCATCTAGTGTTTAACACTGTCAACTCTATTGCTACTGGACTCTTGCCCCCCCCCCTTTTTTTTTTTTTTGCTATTGGACGATTTTAGTGTTGGGGTGGTCTGAAATTCTGAAGGCAGTATTAGACCCAAAATACTTAGTTGTATTAGAATTAGCACTTGGCATTTATGTTGATCATTATGCTAACATGTCAGTCTCCCTTATCATGGCCCCTATTGACAACATACAAGCTTTCAATGTTACTACTGCCTTTAAGGCTGGAGTAGTTTCTTCCAAAAATGTCCGCCTTGTAGTCTGTTACACAACAGGTTGGAGAGGCCTCAGTGGATGTTCTTCATTCCACATTGCTGCAGTCCTAACTATTGGGTAGTCCGCTGTCCAGTCGGCCCGAATACCAAAGTATATGGCTGACGTCGGTCAGGGCGCATTAGACTGACGTCAGTACGCCAGGGTACTAATGCGCATGACCGACGTCATATCCTCAGTCTTTTTTGCCGCATGGTCCGATGCAGAAGCAATTTTGCGAGTGCAGGTTGGCGTTCTGAAAATTTCTGAAGTCAGAGTTTCAGACCGAATCAAAGTTGGCTAAGTACCCGTTAGAATATTTTGGTTTTTTCTTGCCTCAGTATTTAACCGGATGTCAGAAAAAGTGAATAACTGTATTTCTTGTGGGAAACGGATACCTCATAGGGATTACCATACTTTGTGTATACCTTGTTTAGGGCCTGAGCACGACGTTGTTGGATGCCGCTCTTGTGCTAGATTTAACAAACGCACTATTAAGAGAAGGTTAGACTGTGCCAGGTTAGTTTTTGGGAAGCGTTGTAATTATAAAATGCCGTCGGAGGCTCCGACGCCCGCTTCGGCCAAAAAGCGCAAGGACAAAGCAGCAAGGCCTAGAGTGGAAGAACCGACAGTCCCAGACGTCGGATCTTTAGAAGGCTCAGTGGAGCCGGAGGTTTTGCCAGGTGTTTCTTTGGAGTCTCAGGGAGAGACTTTACTGTTACAGGATGTATCCTCGCAGGAAGTAGGCCAGGCTGAGGGGCTTCTCAGGTGGCTGTTCTTCCCTCTCTTCCTAAGGTGGTTAGAGCCTCCCTTCTGTTTCCAAGGCTTCTTTGAGAGGCAGGCCAAGTTTAACTTCAGTGGGGGTTTCTCCTAGTGCTTCAGGGTCTTTGCCTAAGAAACATATGCTTAAAATGGCAGAGGATTTGATTACTATGATTAGAGGTTCTATGCCCCTCCTGATAAGAGGCCTAGGGTGGAACCTGAGTTTGAGAGTTTTGAGCAATGTTCGAGGCTTCTGAGTCTTGGCTGAAGACTTGCAGGAGTATCCTCCTTATTCTGATTCTGATGTGGATGATTCTACTCCTTCAGCTTCTCCTCCTGAGGATTTTTCCTTTTCAGAGACTCTGCATTCCATGAGGGAGCATTTTAAATGGGAAGGTCAAGATTTCTCTGATTCCAGGAAGAGGCTTAGGGAATTCTTGTTTTACCCCAGCATAGGCCTTTAGCTATACCTCCTGTTCTGAATGTGGTGGAAGATGTTTTTGCAGAGGCTTCCCTCAATCCTGATTCTTTGCCTCCTGCCCCAGTTAAACCGGATAGGTACTATAGGGTGCCTGAAGCTCATAAGTATCTTTTAAGAGTCCTAGGGCAGACCCGAAACTGTCTCTCAGGGGCCTAAAGGTGTGAAGGCCTCTGTTGTTAAAAATCCTGTTCCTCCTGATAAAGAGGCAAGGGCTTTGGATAGATGGGGAAAGAAAGTGTATACTTCTTCCACTTTAGCCATGAGGGCGTTGAATTGTCAGTTTCACATGTTAAAATATCAGAATTATCTCCTTTCACAATTGAAATCTAAGGTGGATGCTCTGGCAGAAGGTATTGAGTGTAAAGAGTTGCAGGATTTAGTTCATGTGTCTGAACAGGTGGGTAAACATTCCTTGCAATGTGGTTTTGATGCTGTGCAGGCCTCCTCGAGGGTGGCTGCCACTGGTTCTGTTCTTCAGAGGCATGCCTGGTTGAGAGATCAGAATTTAGCTGAGCATGTTAAAACAAGGATTTTGGATGCTCCTTTGCAGTCTGATGTGTTGTTTGGTTCGCCTGTGGAAGCAGTCTTAAAGAAAATGGAGGACAAGGCTAAGTCTATGCAAACTGTTAAGGAGTTTTTGCAGGTGCAGCCTCCAAGTTTAGTAGAAATTGGCCTACTAAGGGATGGACTTATCCTGCTTATGATTCCCAGTCTAGGGGTAGGTCTAGACGTGGTAGGGGCAGAGCTCAAGGTTCTTTTAGGCCTAGGACAGGGAGTTCCCCTGCTCAGACTTCTGGGGAGGGCAGGGGTCAGTCCTTTCGTAAGCAGACCCAATGACCTGCCTTTTCAGCTGCCAGTACATTCTCGCCTGGCAGCACCTTTGGGAGGAAGGCTGTCTCTTTTCAAAGAAAATTGGGATTTAATTACCCAAGACAGATGGGTTCTGGATATCATTCACCACGGTTACAGGTTTTATTTCCATACCATGCCTCCTTTCAAAGGCATGACAGACATTCCTCCTCTACAAAGACAAGAGGCTCACAAGCAAATTTCTCTGTTGCTCCACATAGGGGCCATTCAGCCAGTTCCTGTGCCAGAAAGGGGCCTAGGATTTTATTCTCGCCTGTTCCTAGTACCAAGAAGGGGAACACGTGGAGGCCAATTTTGGATTTATCTATCCTCAACACTTACCTGGACATTCCCAAGTTCAAAATGTTGACGTTACAACAGCTTTTACCTCTGCTGGGCAAGGATCACTGGATGGTAACTTTAGATCTCAAGGAAGCTTACCTTCATGTGCCTATAAGACTAAGTTGCAGGAAGTATCTGCGTTTCGAGCTGGAAATTCTCATTATCAGTTCTCTGCATTGCCCTTTGGCTTATCCACTGCCCAGAGTATTCACAAAGGTTCTGGCTCCAGTGATAGCTTACTTCAGGCTAAAAGGAATTCAAATCTATCCTTACTTGGACGACTGCCTGATTCTAGCTCAAGAAAAGGAAGACCTTCTACAGCATTTGGATTATGTCATAGCAGTGCTAAGATGCCTAGGGTATTCTGTGAACGAAAAAGTCCAGTCTAGTACCCTCTCAAGACATGTGCTTTCTGGGTGTGAGACTGAATACAGCAGCCCAGATGGCCTTTTTAACCCCGGACAAACAAAAGAATCTTTCCAGTTACTTCCATCAACTATCTCTTCAGTCCGGGCTGACTGCAAGGACAGTCCTTCAAGCCTTAGGGTTCATGGCATCTTGTATTCTGGTGCTTCCCAATGCCAAACTGCATATGAGGAAGCTGCAATGGTATCTCAAAAATTTATGGACACAGCACTGCCAGGATTTGGACACTGTCATTCAAATAATACCTTGCATTCAAAAGGAATTTTTGTGGTGGGCTCAGGAATGTCACCTAAACAAGGGACTCTCTGTGACCCGGCCAGAGGCGAGTCAGATTCTAACGACAGATGCCTCAGACATTGCTTGGGAGCTCATCTAAATGGAAAGTGGATACAAGACAAGTGGCCTGCCAGACTACAGCATCTACATATCAACATGAAAGAGATGTTAGCAGTCCAGTTTGCATTAATGGCTTTCAAGGAGTTACTTCTTCCAGGGCAGGTGTTGATTCTAACAGACAACACAACTGTCATGTGGTACATCAACAAACAAGGGGAACACATTCTTACCCATTGTGCAGGCAAGCAATGATTTTATGGGAGACTGCGCTCAGCTTGCAACTAACTCTTCAGGCAAGGTTTCTGCCGGAGCACAGAACTCCTTAGCAGATGTGTTAAGCAGACAAATCATGGATCCCCACGAGTGGAAACTGGATCTTCATGTGTTTCAAAATTGACAGTGTCATGGGGAACTCCAGACATAGATCTGTTCGCTTCTCCACTAAACCACCAGCTGCCAAAGTTTTGCACAAAGAGGTTTCATCACACAGCTTGGAAAGTGGATGCTCTTTCTTTCAGTTGGAAAAATCTTCATGTGTATGCTTTTCCACCTCTGCCTCTTCTCCCAAAGGTGCTTCTAAAGGTCAGACAAGACAAGCCAAGGATGATTTTAATAGCTCCAGATTGGCCTCGGCAGCACTGGTACCCATTACTGAGGAGTCTGGTAAGGAAGCCTCCATGGCCTTTACCCTTGATTCCACACCTGTTGTCTCAGAGGGACGGTCACCTGCTCAATGTCAAGCTTCAATCTCTTCATCTAACAGCCTGGCATATTCTGTTTTGAAAGACAGCAGGTCTCAACTTCCTCAACAAGTTTTAAATGTGATTATGGAAGCCAGAAGACCTAGTACAAGGAAAGTGTACGCAGAAAAATGGAAGAGATTTTTATTTTGGAGTGCAGCAAACAATTTGGAGATTTCTGAGCCTAATTTGACTGTGGCTCTTCAATATCTTACTGAGTTATTGGACAAAGGTTTGTCTTTCTCTTCCATTAAGATTCATGCTGCAGCAATTTCAGCTCACTATGATTGTGACCCACCATTGTTTTCGCATCCTTTGTTCAAGCAATTTCTTAGAGGGGCAAAGAATATAAGACCCCCACGTAGAGCTCCTACTCCTGCTTGGGATCTCAATTTTGTGTTGGAGAAACTTACTCTACAACCTTTTGAGCCTCGGCTACTGCTGAATTGAAATATTTGTCATGGAAGACTGCTTTTTTGTTGGCCATTACTTCTGCAAGAAGGGCTTCTGAGTTGCAGGCCCTTATGGCGGTAGAGCCTTTGTTCATTTTTCATAAGGATAGGGTATCTTTACGTACTAATCCTTCCTTTATGCCTAAGGTGGTTTCTAGTGTGGCTTTAAACCAAACTATTCATTTGCCTACTTTTATGCAGATCCCCAAAATAAAGGGGAAAAGATTTTGCACACTTTAGATGTACACAGGCAATTGCGTTATTATTTGAGCAGGACTAAGGATTTTAGGCAGTCTCAGCAGTTGTTTGTTTCTTTTGCTTTGGGTTCAGGGCAAGCCTGTGTCAAAACAAACTATTTCTAGGTGGATTGGGTTTTGCATTGCATTTTGTTATTCCCATCATGGCAAGGAGATTCCAGCTGGAATTAGGCCTCATTCCACTAGGGCTACTGCCACTTCTACAGCATTTCTAAGGGGGTGGCCACTAAGGATATTTTGGAGGCAGCTACTTGGAGTTCAGTGCATACTTTCTCTAAGCATTATCACCTTCCTCTCTACTCTAAGTCTAGGGCTGGTTTTGCCACAGCTATTTTGCAAGGCATGTTGTCAGTTCCTGCTTCCTTATGATTTGCCAGCCTCCCTTACCTCTGCTTTGGGATTCTACCCAATAGTTAGGACTGCAGCAATGTGGAATGAAGAACATAGTACAGTTTTGTACCTACCATAAATGTAGATGTTCGAGGATCCACATTGCTGCAGTCCAATTTACCCTCCCTCCTTCCCTCTGTGTTTAGGGTGGTTGTGTAGGTGAGGTTATATTCTGGTAATTTTGTATATATTGTACATATTTTTGGTGCAGGTATGTTTGGAATTTTTGGTTTTGGCCTTAGCTTTTCAGGGTCTTCTGACATCTGGGGCAAGAAAAGACTGAGGATATGACGTCGGTCATGCGCATTAGTACCCTGGCGTACTGACGTCAGTCTAATGTGCCCTGACCGACGTCAGCCATATACTTTGGTATTCGGGCCGACTGGACAGCGGACTACCCAATAGTTAGGACTGCAGCAATGTGGATCCTCCAACATCTACATTTATGGTAGGTACAAAACTGTACTTTCTGTATCCTCCCTCCCCTCACTGTTGCATCTCCTGCTATAAGGGTCTCTTGCTCCTCTTTCCATTCCCCCACTGAATCTGCATGTCATTCCCAGATGAGGTGAAGAATGTCTATCCATCAGTCCTTCAAGGTGGTTCTTCATTGAAGGATATGTTAAAAAGATGTCACTAAAGTGGCTTGATCCCGATATGTTGGTAGTCTGTTCCCAAGAATGCCGAGTACATATTTCAGCCACCAGGAGAGTGGTGTTTCTGACCAGAGGAAGGCTCTAAACCAAACTTTACCCTCAAGACAGATTCCACTACTGTAGTGCCCAGGTTAATGAAGTGGGCATATGTGCCCTTTTTTTTTTACTATATATACCTTTCTTAAACAGTACCCACTGTAGTGGTGCTGCGGTAGCGTTATCGCATTCGATTCTCAGCTAGAGCGTCTTCTGTGTGGAGGCATGCGTGAATGGGTGTGCCTTCGTTGAAGGTTGTGCGTCAGGGCTGGTAACTCGGCACGTAAAAATCCCCTACCAAACAATAGCGGACCGGAGTTCCACTGTGACGACCCCTAAAGACACAACAACAACCTTTCTCATACAGTGGATTTTGAAAACAACCCATCCTGTGAAGAACTGTAGACTTGTTTCCTGCCTGTCTTAAATCATCACATTTAAGTTGCTCCATTGTTGTACAGTGTACTTTATTTTTAGAAGTTTTAATTCCTGTCAGCATTGGAAAAAAATGCTTAATTCTTGCTTTCACTATACCTCACTCCTCCTGCTGACCATTGTTCTGCATGTATTGTTACCACAATTTCCATTTATTTCTTCCTTCCCTTTCTTAAACATCCCACCTCCATCCAGTTCTTTCATCTCCTCTACATTATTCAGCACTTCCATTATTGGATTTTGATTTTCTACTCATTTGGCTGACTGTGGCATTAAACTTAGTAACTTGGTAAAGCCTTACCACATCTAGGCAGTAGCTCAAAAGAATAAATTCCTTAGAGTTGCTACCATTTGTACCAGTAAAATGCTGTCAATATACTCCATTGTGATTTTCTGAAATTTGCTAACTCATCTGCACTCCCCAAATTTCCTTTTTTTCCTTTTTTTCCTTCTCCCTCATTACATCTGCAGCATTTGATAACTACACAAGGAATGATCCTCTGAAGTCTACTTGGGGTAAAATTATGTATTCAGACTCTTCCATGATGAAATCCTAAACCTTCTTGACTTTGCATATTTGGTAGTCTTACAGCTTTATTCATACTATTATTTTGTAGTTTCTCTACTTTTCTCTTACCATTCTTTTTTAGTATTTGTTTTCTTATAGTTTCTCTACAATAATATACTCTACTCTTCATCCCTTTTGTAACAACATCTTCTGTTCTAGACTTTAATGAAAAGTCTAGCAGAACTGTGTTTTTTTTTTTTTTTTTTTTACTTTGCACTTCCCTATCTAATTGCATATACACTTATAAATCCGTAGTAGGGAAGGCTGTCTAACCTGCAGTCCAAGCTCCTCTTTACTAATTTTCCACTCTGTTACATGTCCTCCCAGAAGTATTTGCTCCCAATATCTTGATTCCTTTGCTAATTTCATCCAGTAAATTCCAGCTACCTCATGCCTCTCTTCTGTACCCCTAAGTGCAGAAAACCCCATTGGCAAAATGTCCTTTCTCCATTCCCATGTGTGCGTTGTTCTTAAATTCTCTCTACTGCTTTATAAATGTAATTTGTATGGTTTTGAACCCTGGTTTAGGACAGTCTTGTGTTGTGTATACAAGTCAACTCTGTAGCTTTGAAATACACATTTAAATCTGATAAACCCTAAGCCATCTAGTTAAGTGGGGGAAGTGCATTGTATCCCACTTTTTCCCGGTTGAATTCCTTCAACTTTTCATTAAAGGAGAACCATGCCTACAGACTGAAAAAATGTTTATTTCATCAAGTCTTGTTTGTTCCATTTACTTTTGGAGAGACTACACTTTTTTTTATATTTTCAAATGTAATTCCAGATCTGCCCACATGGCGTCCGGCATCTTGATTTTTTTGTCTACCTCCAGGTATCCCACATTGCAGTGGGATAAAGTATTACATAATAGCCCCTAATTTCCTGTCAGTGCTTTGACTTTAAATGTGCTTTCATGTATACTCTGCTTTCTTTTAGTCACGTTTAATTATTTCTTGCTTTTCATTGACTACTAAAAGACAAAAAAGGATGATCACATAAAAATGGTGTTATCAGCAGATGTTCATCTCCTGCTGTGATCTTTCAATCACAGCAGCAAACTGCTCAAATTACCTTTGCCACTTTGACAGATATGAAGGGGAAGTATTGTTTGATTACAACTCTGGCATAACAAAAGAATAAATATTTGCCACTATAGAAAGAAAGAGAAGTAACAGGCACTGAGAATACTGTTGTGTGTGGTTTATCCCTGTTTGTCTCTTAAGCAGTCATTGAAAAGCAAGGAAGGTAATTAAACCCGACTGACCTAAAAGAAAGCACGGTATAAGTGAAAATGTGTAAAGTCAGTGGATTGACAGGAGCTTATGAGCTATGATGTAATATTTTAAAGCCAACCACTGCAATGTGGGACACTTTTTTGTGGGTGTGCAGTTCTCCTTTAATTGTCATCCACACTTTCTCCAGTTGATAAATATGCCCGATCTGTATATTAGAAGGGACTAAAATCTTTTTCACTGCTTTTATATTCTCCATGTACAAAAATCACTTTTGGTGTCAGGAGGTTTGCTGCATATATCGAATGCACAATCCTTTCATCTCTGGAATTATAGTTGACATAATTTTACTGTCATCTTTTGTGAGGGGGGACTGTTCTGCAAATGATTTTCTGTTAAGACTACTATATTGTTTGGAGGAAAGCAAGTAGATAGTTTCACTTAAGAATCTTTTACCTTCCAAACCCTGTCTTTTTTTGAGGGGGGTGCCTCTAGATGTATTGTTAGTGTTGTGACCATTTTTAATAGTAATGTACTGGATTACACTTAAGGTTTTGTGACATGACTTTATGTGAATGTGTGATGTATGTTATGTTGCTGCTGATCTTCGTGTTTCACTGTTGCAGTCATTACATTTGGGTTATCTGTTTGCAGGTAGCCCTCAGTCAGCCTGATTAACAAAGTCTTGGGTCCTGCGTCTGTTGCTGTCCCTTCTTCCATGACGTCAGGTTGTCAGGGGTATAAAACATGCAGCCGACGCCATTACATCAGTCTTTCTTGACGTGTGGTGCCCGAAGCAGAAGCATTTTGCAAGTGCCGGTCAGCCGACTCCTGAAATTTTTGTTTTCGAGTTTCAGAACTGAAGTCTTCAACTAAAAGCGAAGTATCCCGTTGGGTAACTTACCAATGTCAATAAAAGTAAATAATTGCATTACTTGTGGAAAGCAAATACCTCATAAAGATTTTCATTCATACTGGTTTTCCCATTCGATTCTCGGCTGGAGCGCCTTCTGTGTGGAGTCTGCATGTCCTCCCTGTGGTAGAGTAGCATTTGCAAGACCTGCGTAGAATGAGCATGCCTTCGTTGAAGGTTGGGTGTCAAGCTGGCACCTCGGCACCTGTAAAAAATTTATTGCCAATCATTAACAGACCAAAGTTCTGCTGTGGCAATCCCTAACTGGGAAAAGCAGAAAGAACAACTGTATTACTTAGGCCCTGACCATGACGTACCTTGCAGTTGGTTTTGCCGTTGTTGGTATGTTTACGTTTCTAAATATTTTGGTGCTCTGTTCCATTATCCGAATGTCTTTGGTCAGCCTTCAGACTACTGACATTCTGAAAAAATGCAAAGACAGACAGGCCGCATAGGTCCAAATTTGCCGATGACGCTTTTCCTAAGCCAGTCGCCAGTTTGCCAGCACTTTCGCAGCCCGATGCCCGCTACTTCTGATTCGCAGGCTTCTGCCAAGACCCATTCGGAGTCCAGTATGCCTCGAGATGCTTCACCTGTGGAACCTGCGGATGGGTCCGGAGCTGCTGTGCAGGCACTGGTTTCTGACTGTGTATTCAGGCCTACTGACTTGCGCATTAAACAGACGCCACCTTCTTCAAGGCCTATATCTCAAACCATGCCTAAAAAAACTGATGCCCGGACCGCATGGTCAAGCCTCTGTGCCTAAAAAAACAGATAAGAATGGCTGAAGACTTAATCTAATCAGGAGAAACCAGCCTTCTCCCTAGGACTGAGTTTGTTTGATACTTCTGACCAGGATTCTGAAATTTCTGTTTCCTCCGATGACCAGGATTTACCCTTATCTACATATGAGGATTCTGAGGCTGAGGACTCCATTCCCTCTGCTTCCCCACCAGAGGATTTCTCTTTTGGTGAAGCCTTGCATACTCTCAGGGAGCATTTTTGTTGGGAAAGTCAAGATTTCTGTGATTCTAAAAAGAGGCTTAGGGATTTCTTACTCCTGCCCCAGCACAGGCCTTTAGCCATACCTCCTGTTCTAGACCTTGTTGATGATGCATTTGCAGAATCTGGCTTGGCCCCTGACTCTTTACCTCCTACTCCCAGGAAACCTGATAGATATTACAGGGTCCCTGACTCTCACAAGTTCCTTTTCAAAAATCCTACTGCTGATCCTGAGACCATTTCACAGGGGCCCAAGGGCATTAAAGCTACTACTGCCAAAAATCCTACCCTCTCTGCTAGAGACTCCAGGACGCTGGATAGATTGGGTAAGAAGGTATATACTTCTGCAACTTTGGCCATTAGGGCCTTAAACTGCCAGTTTCATATGTTGAAGTATCAGCAGCATTTTATTGGATTACTTAAACAGAAAGTGATGTTTCCGGATTGTGCTGAAAGTAAGGATTTACAGGATTTATTGCGTTCAGCTGAACAGGTTGGAAAACATACTTACCAATGTGGTTTTGACTAGAGGCATCTTGCAGGGCTGCTTTAACTGTGTCTGTACTTAGAAGGCATGCTTCATTTAAAGAACGATCCCTACCAGATCATGTTAAAGCAAAATTACTGGATGGTCCCCTAAACCAGGACTGCCTGTTTGGCAACAAGGCAGAAGAATTTCTTAAAAAGATGGAAGAAAAGGCTAAATCTATGCAAACTGTTAAAGATTTTTTACAAGTACAACCTCCAAGATTTAGTAGGCATTGGCCTTCCAAGAATGGGTCCTTTCCTGTCTTCCAGACCTTCAGTCCAAACCCAGATCCAGCAGAGCTCCCAGGCTGCAGTCCCAGGGTACGCAGAGGACTAAGCAGTGGGGGGCCTCCGCTTCCAAATCTGGGAGTAATAAGACTCTCCTCCCTATGGTAAAGGTAAACTGTTTCAATGACTTCCTTTTAAAATCTCCAAGCACTTATTGACTGACTGCCCCTTTGAGGGGAAAAGATTGCTCTTCATGCAAAGAAGTGGGAACTCATTACCCAGGACAAATGGGTTTTAAATGTAGTGTCCCAGGGATACAGATTTCACTTCCACACGTTGCCAGCACCAAGTGGGTGGCCAGACCTACCCCCAAATCAGTGGGCAGAGGCCCAAAACCAAATACTTTCTCTCTTAAGCATGTGGGCTATTCAGTTGGTGCCAGAATAGGAAAAGGGACAAGGTTTCTACTCTAGACTTTCCTGGTACCCAAAAAGACAATTCATGGCGTCCTATACTGGTCCTGTCTAATCTAAACACTTTTTTGGAGATTCCAAAATTCAAAACGCTGACTCTTCACCAGTTGCCTGGTTGGCAACATTAGATTTAAAAGAAGCATACCTGCACATCCCAATCAGGGAATCTTGCAGAAGATACCTGTGCTTCAAAGCAGGCTTACACGCATGATCAGTTCTCTGCACTGCCCTTTGGCTTATCTACTGCACCCAGGATATTCACAAAGTGCCTAGCTCCAGTTATTGCATTTTGCAGGCAAAGAAATATTAAATTATACCCATACCTGGACGATTGTCTAATTCAGGCAGAAAGCCAGGACATACTTTTGAATCATCTGGCCTTTGTACAAAGGGTTCTAACTTGTCTGGGGTACACCATAAATGAAAATAAATCACACCTGGTACCTTGTCAAATTATATTCCTGAGAGCAAGCTCGAATACAACTTCCCAGGTGGCTTTCCTCACGCCAGAGAAACAAATTCATTTAACAACCTACTTCAGACAAGTGGCCACAAAAATCCTGCTATCTGCAAGACAAATACTGCAAGCCTTGGGGTTCATGGCCGCCTGAATTTTTCTAATTCCATATGCAAGACTGCATATGAGGAAACTACAGTGGTATCTTAAAAGCCTATGGTGTCAACATTCTCAGGATCTAGAAGCAATGATTCCGATCATACCTTACCTACGTCTAGAGTTCCTTTGGTGGGCAGAGGCCTGCCACCAAAACAAGGGACTACCTTTTACACCACTCCCTGCCACCCAAACCCTAACAGATGCATCAGACTATGCACTGGGGGCTCACCTGGCAAGGAATTGCATTCAAGGCAAATGGAACCCAAGTCAAATGCACCTGCATATCAATCAAAAAGAAATGTTAGCTGTACAGAATGCTCAGACAGCCTTCAAGGACAACTAATAGTAAAGATGGGCAACACCATTGTTATGTGGTACATAAACAAGCAGGGGGTGTACACATTCTTACCCCGTCTGCAGACTAGCCATGGCATTGTGGAACACAGCCTTGAGCTACCAAGTGCACCTACAAGCTCAATTCCTGCCAGGAAAATTAAATAACACTGGCAGACGGACTAAGCAGAAACCTCATGGACCCACACGAGTGGAAACTGGAACAAAGGATTTTCAACATGTTGACAAGCAAATGAGTGAGCCCAGATATAGAATAGTTTGCCTTTCCCCAGAACTACCAATTGGACAAATTTTGCACAAGGACTCCCCATAAACAAGCCTGGAAAGTGGATGCTCTGTCCTTCAGCTGGAAAAACCTGTCAGACTATGCTTCACCACCCACCCTCTGCTCTCCAAAGTACTACTAAAAATCAAACGGGACAAACCAAGGATTATTTTTTTTGATTGCACCAGACTGCAACGCCAACACTGGTACCCCCTCCTGCACAGTGTCACGGTTATCCCCATGGCATCTGCCTCCGACTCCTTCCCTTTTATCTCAGCAGGAGAACCAGATTCTGCACCCTCAGCTTCTAACACTGAACCTAGCAGCCTGGCTAATTACCCAATCTCTCCTTTACCTTCCTTCAGTAAACCTGTGATGGATATCATTTTAGAGGCAAGCAGGCCTAGTACTAGAAAATCTTATGCTGAAAAATGGAAAAGATTCTGTGCCTGGAACCAGTCTTAAGGGATGAGCACACCAGTGCCCAATTTACCTCAGATTTTACAATACTTAACTGAGATGCTTCACAAGGGCGTGTCTTTTTCCTCCAAAATTCACGTCTCAGCCATTTCGGCTCATAACACAGAACCTCCTCTCTCCTCTCATCTACTGCTCAAGCAGCTCCTCAGAGGGAACAGAAATTTGAGACCACCCGGGAGAGCTCCAACCCCAGCCTGGGACCTTAACTTTGTTTTGGAGAAACTCACTATATCTCCTTTCGAGCCAGCTACTACTGCAGACTTAAAATTTCTTTCTTGGAAAACAGCTTTCCTTTTAGCAATCACTTCAAGAAGGGTTTCTGAATTACAGGCCCTTATGGCAGTGGAGCCTTTCATCATCTTTCATACGGACAGGGTGTACTTCAGAACCATTCCATCCTTCATGCCTAAGGTGGTATCCAGTGTGGCTCTTAATCAGTCCATTCATCTGCCAACCTTTCCCAATCCACAGAAAAAAGGGGGAACGGATACTGCATTCCTTGGATGTGCACAGACAACTTAGATTCTATTTGGACAGGACTAAACCTTAAAGGAAATCTGAACTGCTGGTGGCATTTGCTGCAGGGGCAGAGGGGAAGGCTATTCCAAAGCAAACCATTTCTAAATGATTAGGCCATTACATTAATTTCTACTATAAGCACCATGGAGAATCCTATCCCTCAGGGAATCAGACCTCACTCCACCAGGGCTGCATCTACCTCTACAGTCTTTCTCGGAGGCGTCCCTACCAGGGACATCCTAGAAGCTGCTAGCTAGAGTTCTGTACATACTTTCACCAAGTATCATTTGCCAATTTTTTCTAAACCCAGAGCTGGCTTTGCCACTGCAGTCTTGCAGGGCCTTATAGCTGGTCCTAATGCTATCTAAACTCCTCCTCCAAACCATGGCTTTGGGAATCTACCCAATTGTAATGACTGCAACAGTGAAACGCAAAGAACATAGTACAGTTGTGTACACTTACCATAAATATAGATGTTGGTGTGTATTCACTGTTGCAGTCCTGGTTACCCTCCCTCTAGCCCCCTAACTTCTTTTGGCTATACCTCTACTTTCCTTTACTATGCTTAAAAGCTTTTTGGTGTATTTGCCTTTTTTTTTGTTTGTTTTTGGAGGTTTAACTTTGTATTTTTATATTTAATTGCTTCCGATTAGGGGGGCACCTGACATCTGGGGCAAGAAAAAGTGATGTAATGGCGTCTGGTGCATGTTTTATACCCCCTGACGTCATGGAAGAAGGGACAGCAACTGACGCAGGACCCAAGACTTTGTTAATCAGGCCGACTGATGGCTACCTGCAAGCAGATAACTCAAATGTAATGACTGCAACAGTGAATGCACTCTAACATCTACATTTATGGTAAGTATACACAACTGTACTTTCATGTAAATTTCTTTGAACTGTTGGGTAATGCTGGAAGGTGAAGGTCCCAACTGTAATGCCTTTGTACAGGCACATAAGTTGTCTCGGTAGTGGTATTATGGACAGCTTGGATGCAAGAATGTCTGAAGCAAGCAAAAGTAGTACACTATGTTCTGGTGGACTGTGCCTTGATGGTTACTGGCTAAGATTTGCCTGCTAGTGAACTTTTTATGCAGTTGTTAGTCAAGCAGGCAAACTTTGCTTGATTATAGCTCTTCTATATTACTCTAGCAAATGAGAACGGTTTCCTTACATGAGAGGCAAAGAATGTTGTTGATCTTGTGGTTCACTGTTGCAGTCCTTACTTGTGGGATTTCCCCGCAGTGGAAGCCCTTTGCTGACCTGACTGAGTAAATTTCTTTCCTTCTCCTATGACCAGCGGACACCCTGGCATACTGACATAGTCAAGGCTGTAAGTGGAGACCCACAATCTCATGACCTCCGTTCTTTTTTGCTGTTAGAGCCAGAAGCAAACATCCACTACTTTCATTGGTCGGGCTGCGCCACAGTGAATTCTTTATTTTTCTAACTATAGTCAGCGAAAGTGAACATCTGCCTCCATTGTGGTAAATTCCTCACTGGAATTTCTCCCCCTTCTGAGTTTCCTCTTTGGGCCCCTAAACGCAACGTTCCCAACTGTCGTTTTTGTGCTTGATTCAACTCCAGAACTGTTTGGATGGTGCAGTTGTGCAGCTGTTGTGATTTTGCCTCACAGCATGAGGTTCTCCAGTTCGATTCTCAGCTGGGGTGCCTTGTGTGTGGAGTCTACATGTCCTTCCTGCGTCCGGGTTTCCTCCGGTTGCTCTGGTTTCCTCCCAGGTTAGAAAGACATGCATCTCTAGCATTTCTCCTGGGCCGCTGCTAAAAATTGGCTTTGTTTCGAGTCAGACTTTCCGGTAAACAAATGTTAAATGAATAAATAAATTTGGTATAGGGCAGACATTTTAGCTAGGTTTCTTGGCGAGTCCTTGGAATCTCCACGTGGGATGGTGTCTGTCTTGTGTACCGACATTGAATTGCCTAAATGCAAATGACCTAAGCTCAGACCCTAGAAACCTGTCATCCATTCCTGGCGGGCTATCTGATGGTGATCCCGGAAGGTGGTGAGGCACCTTCTCGGCCCCCTTCTGAGATCAAGGTGATAGATAAGGCATCTACCAAGACCCTTTTGGAGGCCACTACACTGTCTGGTCCATCGACATCCACACCAGTCATTTAACACCATTCAGCAGTTGGGTGTGAGATGGCTTTGCAGGCCTCAACTTCTGGTGAACACAGCACTTCCATTACACCTCAGAGGCATTCTGGAGTATGTGTTTCCGACATCCCCAGGCCTAAAAAAAAAATCTACCCTTAGGAAGTCTCTTTCATCCCAGCCCTTCCAGTTCTCACTGTCAGATCTCACAGCAGAATTTAATTACACTGACAGGGGATATACTTTCCCTGGTAAGGGGCAGACACCACCCCTGAATCTAGGAAAAGACACCCAGTCCCAGAGGTTCCTACTGATCTCTGAGACTAGACAGGACGTCGACCAAGAAGGTTCATCCTTTGAAGAGGATCCCTCCTTGTCTTCTTTTCAGGAGTCTGATTCAGAGGAAACCTTACCTTTTGCCTGCCCCCCTGAGAATCTGTCCTTTGGGGAAACTTTACACTCCCTTTGGTAGCAATTTCATTGGGAAGAACAAGATTATCCCCAGTCCAAGAAAAGATTCAGGGAATTTCTCCACCTCCAAGAGCTTAACCCCCTAGCAGTTCCCCCAGTTTTGGAGGTGGTTAATGATCATCTTTAAGAATCCTGTTTGGGACCAGACTTCCTCTGTCCTGCATCCATAAAGTCTGACAAATTTTACAGGGTTATGGCTTTGCATAAACACCTTTGCAGTAACCATTCAGCAGACGCAGAAATTAAGTCCTGCACCCTGGGGTACCACAGCCAGCTCATCCAAAATCCTCCTTCCCAATGACTTGCATAGTTGAGCCGTCTAGTTTGATAAGAAAGTATACACTTCTGCCAGCCTATCTTTGAGGGCATTAAACTTCCAGTTCCACTTAAAGCATAGAGTCACTGCTAGAACAGATGAAACAAAAGCTATTGACCAGTGGAAAATAGGGTGTTATCCAAAGAACTAATGGACATTTGCAGTTCCACTTCACAGGTGATCAAGCATTCCTTGCATTGTGGGTTTGATGCTTTGCAGGCTGCCAGCAGGGCCACAGCCACTGGATCTGTCATTAGGAGGCACGCATGGCTAAGGGAGCAAGACCTCTTGGAGCATTTAATGTCAAAAACTGTTGAATGCTCCTTTGGATAAGGAGAGTCTCTTTGGCCCTAAAGGAGTAATGCTCAAAAATTTTGAGGACCAAACTAAGTCTAGGTAGACAGACAGAATTTTCTTGCAGGTACAGCACCTGCATATCAGCAGAAACTACCCCACTTAAGCTCTGCTGCTTTCCTTTCCGACCCAAAGCAGGCTAGGGAAAGGAACCACAGTCAGCACCATGGACTTAGACTAGGCCCCTCCTCTTCCCCAGCACGAGGGACTTCCTCATCTCATGTCCCTGGGAGGGAACATTCATGACCCTTTCATGGCATGTACCCCTCCCTTCCCCTCATATCATCTTGAAGAAAAGGCTTGACACATTTCAGTTTAGTTGGCATTTTCTCCATTCAGTTCTTTCTTTGTCCTTGGCAGGGGTCATCACCCTTCACTATCTTTTACTTATTCATGCCCTAAGGTTTCCCAAGGGACTCTAGTCATACAGCACACTTCTTGCTTGTTCCCAGTAAGGGATCTAGCGGTGAATTACTGAGCCTTTACTTGATTCCAAAGTTTTACAATTTGCGCCTTGAACCTTTGACTGGTTCACTGCACCCTCCGGGCAGTCACTTAACACTCAGTCCCTCCCACTACCTACTTCTCATTGCCTCTTCTGGTTCCCTAATATGGCACTATGCATCTCAGACTTCGCTAACATACAGCCCTTGCTTTCCAGGGATTCCACCATAACAAACCCAGAATCCAAAGCTCACTCTCAAGCAGAATATCAATCTATGGTGGAACCCTGATGAATTCTACCCTTCCTGCCTCTAGGCAGGGTTTCCCCTCTGACCAACAGTGTTCAAGACATTACGGACATGTCGGTAGTGTGATGTACACTTGTGCTCCTTGCAGCTGGGGAGGGCAGAGGTTGATGGATTGAAACTGCTCACGAGAGACCATCCCTTCTGGATAAGGGGAATAGGAGTGATCCCCCAAGGAAGCAGTTGCACAGTACAGTACAAAGAAAGGCATTCCTTGTGCAATGGTCTCATGAAGACATGACCGTAAAATTCAATCTTCTTGCAACTAGGGAGTTTCTCTTCACTCTGTCAGACTTTGTCTCTCCTATCCCCCCTGCTTCCCAAGCCAGGCTACACATGGGGAGACCTCAGTGATACCCCTGCTATGTGGGGACTTGGCATTCTCAACTACCATTTGCCAAATAAGACTGACACCTGGCCTAAGAAGCATTGGTAAATAGTATACAAAGCACTTCTTTCTAATCCTAAGCCTTCCACTCTGCCGCCAGCAATCTCGACTGCCAGTTCATAGGGACTACTTGAGTTGCATTCTTGTTACAGTTTCTAACGCACAGAAAGTGAATAAGCACAAAGATCAAAAAAAAAAGTTTCTGATGGTACAAAGGTCTTATCAAACACCCACAACAGAAATCAAATTGGGGGTGCCTCTCCTTTAGTAACAGAGGAAATGCACATGGCACAAAAACCTAGGGGAAAACCCATTCCTGCCCACAGCATCTAGCTATGGGAATGGGCATCACTGTGCCTTCAGCTGACTCCAGGGGATGGCACCATTGGCCTTAGTATATCCAAGGGGGTACTCTACCTACTAGCAAACAAATCAGCAGAGGTCTGTAGGCACCCTTAAGTGGCAGTTACATCGGGAGATTCTTTCAGCATAGCGGGGGATTGATGGAGCCTCACATATGGAACTCCTTCTCACCAGGGAAAACACACCATTGAAAGGGTTGCCTCCATCACCTGCCCCCTTTCAGCCTGGACTATAAACACCTACTCATTCTCAGAGATAGAACTTTTGATGCTTTACATTCCTAGACTGTCCAAAAATCAACAGAATAGCACCCATAATTGTCCTCTTAGCAACAGTTTGGCCTACTCTTCTTTATTACTTTCTTCCCCATAGTCTACTTGCATACCTTCTCCATATTGTCTTGAAGCTTATCCCCCCCCCCCATTAGCCAGAAGGTTTTTCTGTCTGGGTGTGGGGAGCTGCCCTGTCTCTACCACACTGGGAGCTAGTGCACTGATTTTGGGAACAGAGCACAGGAGAGCCAAAGTTCTGATCCTGTTGACACTTAACCCACCTTTGTCTTTGCAGAACCCGTCTGTCAGGCCTATTCTTCCCTTCAAGCCAATAAGGATGCTTCCTTATTTCTAGCCAGGCATCTACCTTTTTTCTCTCCAAACACACAGTATCAGGGGAAGGGTATGCTACATTTTTCGACCATCCATAGGGCACTACCCTACTAAATGGCCACTTTAACGTCCATCAGAATTTCTGGCCAAGGGACTGTTACCATTGCCTTCACCACTGAAAGAGATCCTGTATCTTGACTACCATTTCTTAAAGGATCCATTTCTCCTTGCCACCCTTCTACAGTCAGGGAAGGATCACTCATAACAGCAAGGCCCATCCCTCTAGGCTGCCACTTCCCCCTCCCTCCCTAAAGGGCCTACCTACCAATGTTGTTGAGAAGGTTGCCTACTGACCTTCAGTACACACCATCAAGCTGTACCTCTGTCAGCCTCCTCCTACTCCAATTCAGGCTCTGCCTCTGTTACCCTACCGACTTCCTTTTCTCCTCTTACTTCACCTCCCCTTTGTTCAGCGTTGGGAGCCTTCCCACAAGTAAGGACTCTTAAGAGAAACGTGAAGAACTTAGTACAGTTGTGTACACTTTCCCTAAATGTAGATGTTAAGAGTGTATTTACTGTTACACTCATCTTTCCCTCCCTTCTTCCCTCATAGCCTACAGTGTGTACTACTAATTCTCATCTTCCTGGGATCCCCTACTCTTCACTGCTGCCTGCCTAAGGATTCCTGCCCTAACCATCTGGTATTGACCTGCTGTTCCTGTTTGGAGGGGGGGGCTGTGACCTCCAAGGAGTAAGAAAACAACTGATGTTGGCGGACTGCACTTATACACTTGTGTACGGACGTCACTTAAGGTTGTCTGCCAGTCATAGGAGGACGGAAGAAATTTACTCTGGTAGTTGGACCTGCCAAAGACTTCTACGGTGAGAAGTCGTACAAGTAAGGACTGCAACAGTGAATGCACTTGGAACATCTATATTTATGGTAAGTGTACACAAATGTACTTTCGATAGGGGTCTCTGTTCAGTTTTGGTTTGCAGTTCGTCAGCTGGACCTGGTTAGAACTCATAAATATGGAATGGCTTGATTTAATGTGAGCTTGTTGACCTTATAAGTAACTGGCTAGTGTGCAGGGATAATCCTGGTATCTTATGAATAACCAAAAATCTTTTCCTTGTTAACTGCAAGATTTCTCACTGAGGTAATGGCTACAAGAACAGTGTTGTAAGACCGTACGGGGACTGAGAGCTGCTCCAGTGCAAAATCCCATAATGGTGCAGAAAGCTAATTTGAAAGTGTTAAGTAATGTCCTCAGTCATTTTAGTCTTTTCCAAGTAACCTCCCATTGAGTGATAGCCATGTTAACTGCAAAGTGATAAACTGAATTGTCTAAGAAATGGACGAGCTAAGTTTGGGCCAAAAGGAAGAGGAGGTAGCTCAGACTGTCAATAAAAAGGATCCAAACCTTTGTCTTGTGCTGAGACTACTAACTACTTCTTCTTAGAAATGTGTCTTGGGTTGAATGTGGTTTGGGTACCAAAAAGGGCTTGTACTTGCTTTTGGTCTCCAAATCTAGATGGTCCAGCTGCTGTTTTCAAGAGATGCAAGTTCCAGGTTTTGGGAGGGCTCCAAATTGGTAATGAAAAGATTGTAGTTGTGTGTGAGAAATGCTATTGGTGGTAGAGAGGAATGTGATGGATGCTGGTGAAGAATACCATGTCTGGTTGGTCTAAATAGCCGAGTCCGTCACTATTCGTGCCATGCCTAGAGAAGAAATTTTTTCGGTTGACTGAAGTGGAGGAAAGGCTTAGGCAAGCCTCACTTTCCCTGAGGTGTACAGAGAGTGAAACTGTGTGCTTAAGCAGAATGTCCTAAGATTCTGCATTGGGGAACAGAACTTGGGCAGCTTACTGTTTAAGGATGTGGTTTCTGCTCCTTGTTTACATGGAAGAACTGAAGAGGGAGGAGTGTCCACCAGTCCACCTCATTGTGGCCAATTCCTGGATATGATCAAACAGAAGTCTATAGAACAGAAAAGGAAGGATCTATTGTAGGCTGTTATGAACATTTTAACTATTTCCTCTGTAGGATAGAGAGCAATTCTATGGACTAAACAGTGTGCTCAGCAGTTCTTAAAGGTCTTGTGTTGTGGTTGAGGCATCTTAATTTTGAAGTGCTAGCTCAAGAGTGTGAGGTGGTGAGCAGTTTGGGATGGTTGGTGTGTGTGGGAAAGTTTGAATTGAGACGTTAATCAGTAAAATGCTTCATCTCTGTTTCAGAGACTGTATTGCTAAAGTGGGCTGAAAAGATGAATTAAGATAGTGCATTTAGACTGAGATGGTAAAATGTGATCAGAAGGAGAATGCTGTTTTGAGAGAACCAAGCATGGTAGCAAAAAAAAAAAAAAAAAAGGAAAGGTTGATGTGGCAGGACAAACTAGTAGGTTGGGATAGCAGGAAGGGAGAAGTAAGAAGTGATGTGGACAGCGGAGAAGATCGTAAGGACAAAGAAGAAAAAGGTAGAGAGAGTGTAGTAAATGGAGCATCTGAAATGGGGTGGGAAGTAATAAATAGTCCCCCATCATTTTTTACTTTGTTTTTACCTTGACTACCTAAAGAATGAACAGATAGACAAGTGTGAGTGCAGGTCACTGTCAGAAATGGCAGGAGATAGGGAAAAACTTAGTGTTTAAAGATGATCACAGTGAAGCTGGCAAAGGATGAGAGTTGGAAAAAATAAGGTAAGGAATGAGAGTAATAGTTGATAATGGTGAAAGGCTTGGGATGTTTTAGGCCATGCTTGGGAGTATTCCTAGCTGAGAATGAAGCGGACACTGGGATAAGAACTGTGAGCTTTTGATTGGAGGAGAATGAGACATAATTCTGGGTTGCAGGGTGCCCTGGAAGGGATAAGATGGTAAAAAAGGTAAAGGTGGTAGTACAGGTGAGGGAAGAGTCAGAGAGGGGGTGATAGATGATTGGAGCAGAATAGGGTGGGAATACGAAAGAAGAAATATAAAGCAGAAGGAAGGAAATGAGCCTTTGCAAGTTTCCTAGCATTAAAATTGCTAGCAGCAAAAAGTAAAAGTTAATGCAGTGACAACCAGTGCCATTATAAATGATGATGGGTAAGTCACTGATATGATCAAGAATGGGCAGGAGGAAAAGAATGTGCTTATGACTGTGGTTTTCAATCTGTTGGGTTGAGCTGAAGCAGCAGACTGGGATATTTGACTCTGAAAAGTTTTAGCAAAATGGAATATTGTGAACCAGGAAATGGAGCACGTCAAAGTTTTAGGAGGGATGCATTTAATGATAATCTGTCAGTTGTACATTGATGAATACTGACCACATCCCTATCTCTATTTACACTGGTCGTGCCAGATTCAGTCAAGACCACTAAGACTTGTGCCTTTGTAAGGGAGCAGACTATAAGATTGACACACTGCTATCTGGTAAACCAGGATCTTAAAAGGTAGGAGAATAGCTGAAGAGTTTGAGTACTACTAAAGTGATTTAGTGGAGGAATGAATGTTTTGTCAAGATGGAAGTGAAAACCTTTCCGGTTTATTGTAGAAGGAAAATGGCCTAAATGGGTAATGGAGAGGAAAAAAGGCATGGGTGGCCAAAGGCCAAGGAGGTGGTGAGGGACAAGATCTTTGAGAAAGTTGTACAGAGGACAGAAATAAGATTGTCCTTATCCATTCAGCGAGGCATGAATGAAATAAGGGGAATGTAACAGGAGGTGTCAGAAGGATTGAATTACATCTGTTATGCGATATAGGAATGGGTGAATTAGCTGACAAGTATCATAATAGGTAGGTTGAAACAGAGCAGAAAATATAAATTATGTGCACTAGTTGTCATCAAAGAAGGAAGTTCAGGGTAACGGAGTGATTGAACAAATGAGATGACCGAAGTAAGAGATCTTAAGGCATTGAAAGTGGGGATAAGTTGAAGGAACTAGATGATACCTTACTGAGACCCATTAAATGGACTTTAAACCTAACATAATTCAGCTGCTTTTTTCAACATGGGGCCTATACATTTTGGAAGTCTGTCGGTGATGGGGCATATCCACAAAGGCAGAACAGTGAGCAACTTGACTGCAAGCCAGTGAGTCTTTTGTCATTAATGGACTTGATGGAATCTGTGTTAAGGCCAGCCTCTTGAAGTTTTTGTGTTTTGGCATGGATTTACAGCAGATGGATTATGTCAGACTAATGTAAGCCAGTTGTGTAACTTTTTTACCTGAGGTGAACTGAAACAGCACTTTGGGCACAATTTTAATGAATTTTTTTAATCAGTACTACACCTTAGACTACTATGATTTTTTTAGAGTTGTGATAACCAGTGAGGAAAATGATTAGATAGCAAGGAATGCCATTGTACTGGGGGGGGGGGCGCTTCTAAATAGTAAAGAAGTGAAAGGTGATGTTTCACAGAGTTAATTTCTGGGTTCATTCATAAATATTGTGTTTGAGCTTACACTGTGTTTGGAAGACTCTACTCTATCTGTTTGTGATGTAAGGTTTTGTGAGGAGGCAAGGCAAGCAATTTAAGTGGGGCAGTATACATTAGGAAGTTTGGAGAAGGAGTCAAAAGGGCTGTATCTTCACTTAGTACGTAGTGCTGCACGTTAGAGTGGCTTCCAAAATAAAACCTGGAGGTGGAGAAGAACTCTATTTTTATTAAAGAATGCCTAAACCATCTATATCTTGAGAGGAGGGAGTTGACTCCCATTAATTTTAAAATACGTAAAACCACATTTGGACTGCTCTGTGTAGTTCTCTGGTTTCATAGCAATAAGGCCACAGTGCTGAGTAGAGTGCAGAGGAGAAATGAAGTAAATGACGTGGAGAAACTAAAATTCTCTCTTAGAAGAAAAACTTGAAAGGAGAATGTTTAGGTAATGTAAAACATCAAGGTGAGCATGTAAGGGGGAGTGTATTGAAATGGAATGGAGGGCATTGTCAACAGATTAAGGGGATACCATTTAATGTAGGTAAGAGAGTACTGTTTTAAATTGGTGGAATAATTTGCCAGAATGGATAGTAGATTAGGCACTTTGGAAACTTTAAAGTGCTAGTGATTCCTGGAAGAGTAATGTGGAAAAGAGGAGGCTTTGGGCTAACTGTAGTATTTAAGCAGACTAGATAGTTTACTTTTGCTGGCTTCTTTATGCATTGTAACATATTTGTGTATGACTTTTCTGAAAAGGGCATTTTGCATGCAAGATGGAAGGTTAAGCCCTTTACTGTCTTAAGCTTGGCAGCATCAATGGCCTGTACACTAACATAAGTATTATGTCAAGTTTATCCTTAAAGGATGTTACAATGGAAGATTGAAACTCCAAAAAGTCTCTGAGCGGTCCTTTAGTGTACGTGATAAAGGGGTTATTTCCAGCTGTGTGAATTTCTCTTAAATTTGCTTAGTTCTTTTGATGCACACAGATGGAGTTTTCATGTTTGTGTGACTGGCAAGTGAATGCACTTAGCAATATCTTCTTTCTTATGTTCTAGCCACCCCTCGTCATGGCCTTCAGAGTCTTGGAAAAGTTGTTCCAGCTCGGCGCATACCACCCCCTGCAAACCTGCCAAGTTTGAAAGCTGAAAACAAAGGCAACGACCCGAATGTTACATTAGTGCCCAAAGACGGAACAGGATGGGCAAGCAAGCAGGAATCACAAGACCAAAAGAGGTAGGACAGAGGGGAAACAAGTGTGTGTATAGTATGGTTGTTGATCTTTAATAATTTTAATGTTGACAGCAGTAAGTTTGAGCACGTCAAAACCAGTAGAAAACCGTGTGAGCTAGTATAATTGGTAATACTCTAAGGGTTGAGTTAATGCCTTTTTTCTTGCTTAACAGTGAGAAGAATAAATGACAGCACAATGTCATAAATGAGCTGTATTGTTAAACAGCTAGAATGCAGTCTATGAGATCACATGCTTGTCATGGTGCAGGTGACAATGTGTCCAGTAAAAGTCTCGGGTTTCTTCATCTTAAAGTATTCATTGAATCCCTTTATATTATATCATGGCGTAGTAATGGGGCAAAGCTGTATGATTCAGACATCCACCATGGAGAAAAAAGACTGAGACCCTTTAATAGGAAATCCATTCCAGCTATGTCCCAGTACCAGTTATAACTCATCTGTTCCTACACTCCTGCTGTACCCTTTCTCAAGAAGGGCACAGTGCATCATTCCTAAATTTGGATATGCTTATCCAGTCATTTGGGTCTAATGTGTAAAGTCTGTTTTGTGTAACTTGCAAGGGAAACCCCTCCTAGAGAGTTGTGTAGGTGTTTGAGTAATAGATCTCTGTCAAGCATGTTTACGTGCTTGTAGAGATTGAAGTTTAGTTCTGGTATTAGTGAAGCTTTTTGACCTGAAGATGTAGATCAAGGAAGATTGGGTCCGTAATGGTACAGAATTCAGGGTGTAGATGCACCCTGCCAAGAACCAGTGAGAAACTAAACAAAGGGATAATACTTCAGTCCTTTCCTGGTAGCTGAGGGCCTTTAGGTCAGCAATCTAAAACATTTTTACGTTTAGAAAGGTATGTCCAAAAAGGGGGAATTGTATTCCCTAATTGTTCTAATTAAGACTGCATGCAGAGAGATGGTTAACTTATTTTGACCTTAATTATATTAGTTGTGTTAAGTAGAAAGATTTTTTTTTTGAGTACTGTTACTTCATTGTGTTCAAAGGAGAGAATATTAACCCGGGTTC